>NW_024426996.1:68767448-68792286 GCF_017311325.1 Ursus maritimus
AAAATAAAATAAAATAAAATAAAATAAAATAAAATAAAATAAAATAAAATAGGGCTCATCTGATTAGATCAGGCCCACCTGGATCATTTCCATATTTTTAAAGCCAACTGATTCGGGAACTTAATGACATCTGCCAAATCTCTTCACATCAGCACCTAGATTCATGCTTATTGAATAACTGGGGGAATATGTATTCACACCAGGAGCCATGAATCTTGAGAGTCATCTTTGAATTCTACTTACCATCATGCCTAATTATCAAGCTTAATTTATTTAATAATTCCTCTCATTGCCACTTAGTTTTTTATCCCTTCATCATATTGCATATATTTGTATATACACCAAGATCCTGTTTCTAGGCTACTTATACTTTAATACTGATCAGCTTATCTATTCTTGTAGTGTTTCCATGCAATAATTTTTAATATTTATAATATATTTAGTATCTGATTGACAGGTTTCCCCAAGACTATCTTTTTCCATATTTTTGACTATTTTTATATTTTATGTTCCCACAAAATTAAAAAAATTAATTAATCCCCTTGGAATTTTTATTACAATTACATATTTTTTCAGACTTTGGAAATTAAATGTGACAAAACTGGAAATTTGATTGGAACTGAACCTGGGAACAATTGACATTTGTATTAATCTGAACTTTCTCCATTGCCGGTGAAAGAAAGCCAGTGCAAAGTTATTGTTAATATTTGTAAATCTTATGAAATAGTATCTGACATATGGTCAAAGTGTCTAATACATAAATAAATAAACATTTTTGAACATGGCTTAAATATTTTCTCATCAAAGAGGCCTCTGCTGGCATTCCACTCTTTCCGTTCTGTCATCTCTTTTCATATTAATCACAGCCCTTATCTCTACCTAGTATTTCCTTGTTTGTTTGTTTGCTTGTTTATGGTCTTGTCACCACCCATTAGAATGAATGTAAGTTCTATGAGCATAAGGAGACTTGTTCTGTATGTGCTAGATAGTCAATAAATGTTGCAAAAAAATAAAAACAAAGACATGTGGATTTACTGGAAAGATACTGAACTAGGCACAGAATGAAAAAAACCTGTAATAAAACAAGGAGTAAAATAGCTCTATAGAGCTCAGCAACTGGAACTGGGGACTTGACACCTTCAGGACATTGCTGACCTTATCTCTCAGGACTTCATTTTCTGCTACCACACATGAGTTTTCTCCAAGTGGTAGGAGACATGGCTGTCAGCAGTCCCAGATTTATTCTCTCAGCTTCAAGACTTGAAAGCCAGTGGAATAATCCTCCTAGTTTCAACCGTTTTAATCGTGAGATGGTTTCTGATCATCCCACTTTGGTTTGAGCACTCAACTTTTGGACCAGCTAGCCTAACAAGGGAAATGAAGTACTATATTCAGCCCAAGGTTGATTAATCACTCACCTCTGCATGCCTCACAAAATTGTGTCTACTGCAGCCATCTCATCTATGAATATAGTATATTTCTCTATGTCTTCCTTTTATTATCTCTCAGCAGTGTTTTGTAGTTTTCTAGATATAATACTTTTTTAAAAAGATTTTATTTATTTACTTGAGAAAGAATGAGAGTGAGAGAAATCACAGAGGGAAATGGAGAGGGAGGAGCAGACTGGCCCCTGAGCAAAGAACCTGATGATGGGCTCGATCCCAGGATCCTGACATCATGACCTGAGCCAAAGGCAGACACTTAACTGACCAAGCCACCCAGGCGCCCTTTAAACTTTCTTGTTAATATTACTGTTATGTCTATTTTCTATGGCTTTGTGAATTGCATTTTTTTCTCTTTTTCTCAGTAATTATTCCTGGTAATATGGGAAATGCATTAATTAATTTGTATCTTTTTAAATTGGTTACATTGCTGAACTTTCTTATTTGGAATGCCATCATAAAAATCCTCCTGTTTTTAATATTACAAAATAACGAATCTGCATTAAAGAACTTAAACTTTTACATAGTGGCCCTCTCCCCCAGAGTTGTCATCTTGAAAGTTGTATAATTCTAAAGCATATGCTCAGTTCCTGACCCCGTTCTCTGAGGACTTCTCCCAAGCCCATACGACTTCATCTAAAGTGTTGAGCCTTTGCACTGGGTCAACTCTGTTATCCAACCACAGTCAATTAGATCAGGGTTGACACTGAGACAAGGTGGATTACTGAGCTCTCCCCCTTCAGAATTTGTGATCAACAACCTGAGATAAGGAACACACATTAGTTATCTGCAGGTACTGAGCTGGTATACTGAAGGCAGGACTCTGGTTTTCTATCAGCTATCTTTTCCCCTCCTCCCCATGTGCACAGAAGAGTAGAAAAACTGAAAAGGGAGTGATAATGAGAATTAATGATGTAGGTATGCAAATTATAATTGACTTTGTGGCTACAGAGGAAGAAAGAGAGAGAGTGAATTTTGATCATTTGTCAAATCCCACTTTTGGATTTACAAAACACAGTTCTACTTTGTGTATTTGGATTTCTTCAAGATATTCTTGTTTATTTCAAATAAATTGCCCCTTATGTGAAGCTATTTTTGTGTGGGTTTCTCCTACTTGCAAATAAAGAAACTCTAAGAAAAGAAACTATATTCCATTCTAATCATTCATTGTGCAAGACATTTTTGAGATAATTACTCTAGAATTGTCTTCCAAGATTTAGTCATGATTTTACATGTAATGGCATATCTTAATCCTTAAAAAAATTTTAACAACCAAAGTCTTTCAAAGATGCATAACTTATACAACATGAGATTTGAAGAACACTCACTAAATATTCATTGTGTGGCAAATAATTGGCTTAATTGTTTTATAGTAACAATTTGTTCCTTGAGCATATATTCCTGGAGTTAGTGTATAAATGAGGTTATGAAGATAAGTTCAGGAATTAGAATTTCTAGGTTCCAATTCCAACTCTGTCACTTATTAACAGAGTAACTGTGAGCAAGTTATAGGGTTGTTGTGAGATATACATAAAATAATTTATAAAAACACTGAAAACTTTGTCTTTTGTGTAGTAAGTGATAATATTAGCTATTATCAATATTACTACTAATAACACTATTATTACTCTTGCTGTATGCAATGCACAAAGCAATGTGATACACTACAAGGGAACACCTACTGAATATTAGAAAGAGTTTCTGCCTTCATGGATGCACAGTCTACAAATGATCATTTGGACTTGAATGGAAAATCATGGTCTCCTTGATGATATAATTATGTGAAATTATACACAGTAATATTTTAAATGAATTAAATGTAAGTGGCTTACATAACACAATAATTTTCTCAGAAGAACCATTTAATGTAGAAAACAATTGACCACCTTTGGGTAAATACCCTTTTAGAGTGTTTTATTCCTGAATTCCATTTATTCTCTAGTATTTATTGAGCAATTACTATATGTCATGTTCTAAGTGCTGTGGATACAGCTATGAAGACAAGCAAGGTCCCATCTGCATGTAGCTTGAGTTTTACCGCATGGAATCAGGCAATAAACAAACAAATAATGTAATAGTTTTGAACACTGATAAGTGCTACGAAGAAAAGCAAACAGAGCGACAGGAGAGTGATGGAGATGGCACATTACTCAGTGAGTCCCAGATCTCTGGGGAAGTGACACTGAGTGAGATCTAAATGGTGATAAGGACCAGCTTAGGGTACTGTATGTGTCTCTCAGCCATAAAATCCCTTGCAGCCAAAACTTGGCCAAAGTTGATGTTTAATTCCTTGTTTTTTAAATGCTGATACTTCAAATCCATTTTTTTTGCTAGTAGTAATTGTACACAGAAAAAAACATCTGAATGTAAAGCTTGTAGGCTGTTCATACTATTTTTTAAGAAGTCTGTTGTCCTTGCTGCATCTTAGATTGAACGTAATGTAACGAAACTAGGAGGAGGTTCAGTAAACACAAATTTCATTTTAACTCCTTTAGTACCCAATATCCTGCCCAGGAATGACTGAGACCAGTTCTGGAGTCTGAGACATGGGGAACTTTGTGTGAACATATGAAGCACAAATCCATCCTCATTTTTTTTTTAAATCGAAGTATAATTGACATATTATATTAGTTTCAGGTGCACAGCATAATGATTCTACATTTTTATACATTGTGAAATGATCACCACAATAAGTCTAGTTAATATCCATTGCCATACATAGTTTTGAATTTTTTTCTTATGATGAGAACTTTTAAAATCCACTTTCTTAGCAACTTTTAAATATACAATCTAGTATTATTAACTGTAGTCACCATGCTGTACCTTACAGCCTGATGGCTTATTTTATAACTGGAAGTTAGTACGTTAGACTTCCTTCGCCCATTTCACCCACCCTTCACCCCCTCACCTCCGGCAACCCCTGGTCAGTATTCTGTATCTTCGTGCATGGGGCTTGTGTTTGCTTGTTTTTAAAATCCACATATGAGATGGTATAGTATTTGTCTTTCTCCATCTGATGTGTCTCACTTTGCATTATGCCCCCAAGGCCCATCCATGTTGTCCCAAGAGAGCATAATAAGCCGGCAGAGGGGCAGAGGGAGAGGGAGAAGCTGAGCAGGAAGCCCCATGTGAGACTCGATCCCAGGACCCTGAGATCATGATCCCAGCTAAAGGCAGACACTTAACCTACTGAGCCACCCAGGAGCCCCAATTCTCCAGGTTTCTGAGGAAATAAAATCCTTACATGATAATGTGTATGTTTCACAATTGTTGCAGATTTTGAACAATTGATAATGCTAAATTAAGCTGTATTTATCAACTTATTTCCAATGAGTCTACTAAAAACTCTTAGCAAAATAAACAATTCTATGACTTATAAGAAACAGAAGTAATATAAAAAGACTAAACCGAAAAAGATACGAAGAAATATAAAATCAATGAGCACAGGAATTTTTTAGGCTAGGTATCTTTTGTATCCCACCCCATCTCATTCAACTTTAACCAATATCACCTCTGAGTCTTATCCTTTGGGCCTCCATTTAAATGTCACTTTGAGGTATTATCCTGATCACTCCCTCCAAAAAACATTGTCTACTCTATCCCCCTATTTTCAGCTGTCATTACATCCCCTTTGTTTCTTCAAAACACTTTCCATAATTTGCAGTAATGTGCTTGCTGTCTGCTCCCTACACTAGACCGTGAGTTCCTAAGAGCAAGAAGATGTCATTCCATTATTTTCTGGGTTGTATATCAAGCACCATCAGAGCACCTGGTATGCAGCAGATACCCAACAAATATGGGTGGAATGAGTCAAGGAGTACCATCCTCTCGTACTCCGTTCCATCTCAAACAGACTCTCCGTTCCCATCAATTCGCCCTTGTCAATGTTCTCATTGCCCACGCCTCACCATCAGCATCTACTTCCAGGCTGTTAGTTCAGTCTCATCGTGCACTGCAGAAAGATGCTCTGCCAACGGAATAAGAGGAGCTGAAATCCAGCTCCTGGTCTGTCTCCAGCTGCGAGTTCTGGCTCGTACTGTGCCCACCCCAGAGGGAGGACCTTTCCCAATTCTCAGTCTCCATACAGGCTAATGAAGGCCCTTTCCTGACAAGTCTCACTTCTGGGCTCAAGCCCCCTCCTCCTTCTGCCACAAAAAGGACATACTGAAGCCCTAACTGCCAGCACTTCAGAATGTGACCTTATTTTCAAATAGGGTCATTGCGGATGTAAATAGTTAAGAAGAGATCATATTAGAGCAGTGTGAGCTCCTAATCGGAAACGATGGTGTCTTTATAAGAAGGCAACCACATGAAGACAGGGACACACAGGGACAATGTCAGGTGATGATATAGGCTAAGATTGGAGTAATACAGCTGCAAGCAAGGGTCTCCAAAGATTGCCAGCAAGCCACCGGAAGCTAGAAGAGGCAAGGAAGAATCCTCCTACAGATTTCAGAAAGACCCTGCTTGATTTCTGGCTTCTGACCTCCAGGCCTATAAGATAATATCTTTACTTTGCTTTAAGCCAACCATTTTGACACTTGCCTAATAGCTTCTTACTTTGTCAGGTGAGGCCGGTAAACAGAGACCAAAAAAAAACAAATGAACAACAGACAAAAACCCTGTCTACTGTCAACTTAGCAGATACCTTTTCCCCTGCTTCATCTTCTCCCCACCGCCCCCACCTCTGTGGGATAGAAGTCTGTTACTCCAAGGCAGAAGCTGTAATGAATTCAAGGAAGTCCTCTTTATACAGCCAGTGATATAGCTGATTTGGCACCCGAGTTTGCACAAAAAGCTTATTGTGAAATCATTTCTTTATGCTTAGAAATTTGACTTTATGCAAAGTTTCCTTGCTGCCTCCTACATAGAACTACCTTTGCAAAATAAATACGGTGATTAGATACTAACGACTGTCACAATTGCATTTTGCCAGACAATGATTGGCAAGCTTGATCCTGCCATCTAAACTCTCAAGAGCAGATTCCTTAACCTAAAACACTCCGTGACAACAAAAATTGTCTTCACCCCCCCCAAAATTCTGAAAACTAAAAAATTAAAATTGTCTTTACCCAACTGTATGATCTTTCACATCTCTCTCTATCATAGGCATTCTGGGAGAAAAAAAATAACTGGTTGAAATATGAAGATGTTAATGGCCAAAGGGACAACGAGGTATATTCAGAACAAGATATGAATATAGAACTTACTGGTTCTTTAACAGTAGTCTCTATCTTCAAACAGAGCAGAGTATTTAAGTAAAGTAAGCAAGATGGTAAACCCAAACTATACGTTTTAGAGTGGGTACTCTACCACTGCAGTATAAGCTTGCATTTCATTAACATTACAGAGATTACTGAAATACCAATTTCATCATTTTACCATAAGAACCCTTTCAGAAAGAAATCAAACCAAGGTTATTAAAGCAACCATTCAGCTGGCCTCATTACGTGAATGGAATCCATGGTGCTGGCCCAAATGACTTTTTTGTTTTTCATCTTTGCTAAAAGTTTAATTAAGTTATTTTTAATAAAATTTACTAGTTATTGTTTTTGAACTTTTCAGAGAAGAAAATCATTATGCAAGTATGCTCTAATTCTAGAATGTTTGCAAATCCAGGCTTAAATTGAAGTTTGTAGATGTAGTCCTACAAAGATTAGGAGGGGAGCCTGGGTGGCTCATTTGGTTAAGTGTTCAACTCTTGGTTTCCGGCTCAGGTCATGATCTGAGGGTTGTGAGATGGAGTGGGGCTCCATGCTCAGCAGGGGGTCTACTAGAGATTCTCTCCCTCTGCTTAGGTGCACGGATGGTGTCTCTCCATCACTCTCTCTCTCAAATAAATAAATCTTTTAAAAAAAAAAGATTAGGAAAAGTCACCTTTGTGACTGAGTTTTATTCATATATTTCAGGCTAGTCCTTTTTCTATTAAAATGAGATGGCTGATAAAAATTTATTTTTAGGGACTTTGACAATATGAAATATTTCCCATTTGAATTCGAATGCAGCTATGCCATGAAATCCTAAATTTTTCAAACAAATTATCCTGCATGGTAGTATTTTTTTTAGTAAAGCAAACAATTTTAAACTAGTCTTCCATGTATTTTAAAGATGAAAATGAGACATATTCACTGAACAGCTCCAGTTATTACAAGAGTGAATATATTTAAGGTACATTTTCATGGATGACTCTGAAACTGTCTCAATTATCTGGGAGAGAAAAAGATAAATATTTTTTTAATGTCCTTATATTTCCAAGTGCTCCTTTAAAAAAAAAAAAAACTAGTTTCTTTTTATTCACCCATTCGTTGATTTACTCATTCAAATATTTACGGAGGGCTTGCTTTATGTAAGGCACTATCACATGCTATTGCTTTATAATTTACATATGTGAACTTTTTTTTAATGTATATGATCTTTAACAAAAGCAGGTATTTACCTGGAAAAACAAAAACAGTTGTGTTCCTCTCTAAAGGGATTAAGCAAATAAATCAGCGGATACTATGGCAGTTGAACACAGGCATATATGATGGCTCAAAATTCTTCCTTCCCTCCCACAATCTTGCCAAGGGTCATTGTGGGCAGAATATACATCCCATCCCATTGACTTTGGACTTGACTGCGTGACTTGATTTGACCAATGAAATGTTAGCCAATGTGATGTAAGGAGAGAATTTAAGTATTGTTTTCTTGCACTTCTGCCATCTTCATGATAAGACCCTCCCCAAAGCAGCCACAGATCCCAGAATGAGACATGCTGAGTGCACATGAACCTGGCCTGCAACTCTAGCCAAGCCCTACCTCATCTGAAAACCCATAGGCCTGTCAAGCTGAAAGAGACAGAGAGAGGGAAGCAGGGAGGGAGGGAGAGGAAGAGAGATGTAAACTTAGGAAAATAAAAAATAAACTTCTAGGCTAGTAAGTGAACATAGCCATAACATATAAGCAACTTTGATTATTGATTTTTAAGATCAACCTGTAAAGCACCAGAAGATTTCAATATGGTCACAACATGCATTGTAAATGTTGTCAAACTTGATGTAAAAATACAGATGATGGAAAGTGGAAACTGAAAGGGACAGAAAGAGCAAACACAAAGGTAAGGCTGCTAAAAGCCTTCATCGTGAGAAATGGAGAATCCAACATACTGTCTGTAATGATGAAACAAGCAATAAAAGCGTATTATATATTTTCAAGTTTAATCACTATGAATTTGCTAGGGCTACCATAGCAAAATACCACAGACTGAGTAGCTTAAACAACAGATACTGATTTTTCTCATAGCTCTAGAGCTGGAAGTCTGAGATCAAGAGGAGGGCAGAATTGATTTCATTCTGAGTCATATCTCCTTGGTTTGCAGACAGCCACCTTCTCGCTGCATGCTCACGTGGTCTTTTCTCTTTGCACACATTGCCAGTGTCTCTTTGTATCCAAATCTGCTCTTCTTCCAAGCACACTAGGGCCTGTCATTTTGACTTAATCACCTCTCGAAGGACCCTGTCTCCAAATAGTCACGTTGCATACACGGGGGGTTAGGACTTCAATATAGGAGTTTTGGGAGAACACATTTCTACCCATAATAATCACAAATGTATTTAAAAACATGTATTAAAATAGTGATATAACTGTAATGAAAGGTAGGACGAGGGGGAAATGGGTAGTTTGATAGTATCTAAAATTGAAATCAAGAAATAGTGGCGGATACATAGTACTTAGCGATGCAGAGGTAATTGGGGGCTGCCATATAGAGTCTTACAAATTCTACACGGTACCACTGAATATTGGAGCCCTAACTGACCACAAGAATAAATCCTGATATTAACAGTTAAAAATTAAAAGTAGTTTGCTCTGGGGCACAGGACTGGGGTTGAGGAAGGGCAAGGGAGACTATTGTTCTTTTTTTTTTTCTTTTTCATTAAAAAAATAACAGTACTAGTTTACCCTGAGATCATGTGTATATATTACTTGGAAAAAAAAAATTAAACTCCAATTGAATAAAATAAATAAATAAATAAGAACTTAATTTCCTTTTTGCCTTCTCCCCAACGTTGTCTATTTCTAAACCTTATTAGCTCCTGAATAGATTGTGGTGAAGTCTTCTAAATGTTTTCCTTGCCTCTAGTACCCTCCAATACATCCAGCAATGCCGCTGGAGTGTTCTGTCTCAAATAAAAATATGACCGTGTCAATGATCCTTGCACCCCCTGTGCGATGTTCCTTAACATGGGAGCTAAGATGACTCTCTCCAGTGTCTCTTCTGATAACTTATTGTCACTTTATCGTTTCCTTCCCCCAGACTAATTGAGGTTTTTCCCATTCATCATGCTCTAGTCTTACATTATCTGGCTGAAATGCTGTTTCCTTTTCTAAATTCCAACATGCCTTCACCTCTCCCCAACTCACTGTCTCCACTTGGTTTACTCTCTTGTTCTTCTCCTATTGCCCCAGGTGATTGGCTTTAGACAGAGCTCATTACAGGACTTGGCTTCCCTCTCTCCTTTTGTGAGCTCTGTTCTTTGGTGTTGGCTTCACTCTTGAACCCAAAATAGTTCATTGCGAGGTGCTTGCAGCACATTTAGTGGGAAAGAGCAAGGGCCTTCCCAAACCTCACTGTGTCTCATTGGCCCTGGGCAGATAATGTGCCTATACTTGAGGCAATCATTATGCCAGGGGAACACCATGTTCTGATTGGCCAGTTCTGGGTCACCTGCTCCCAGGAGACGAAGTCAACACCATAGGAAGCAGATAAATTGAGAATTGGAGAGGGAATGCTCTTAAAGGGAAATCGAGATGTAACTTCTAAAAGGGAAGTGTGCAAATAGTGCACGCAAAAACTGTACATTTACGCCATAATCCCAAGAGCAGATTCTGTGACTTATCACTGAAGACCCAGCACATAGTGTAGTAGCACTGGACAAATGTTAGGTGCCCAAAATGTTTATGGAATTTTTATGTGTGGGGTATTGCTTTCTGACTACAAGATATATTTTACGATTATGTGTGTATCAAATACTGACTTTTTTTTTTAAAAGATTTTATTTACTTATTCGACAGAGAGAGAGACAGCCAGCGAGAGAGGGAACACAAGCAGGGGAGTGGGAGAGGAAGAAGCAGGCTCACAGCAGAAGAGCCTGATGTGGGGCTGGATCCCAGAACGCCGGGATCATGCCCTGAGCCGAAGGCAGACGCCCAACGGCTGTGCCACCCAGGCGCCCCAATACCGTCGTTTTAAAATCAAATCGCCCTGTTTATATAAATGCAACTTGTTTAAGATAGTTCTATAAAAAATGAACAGTATGTTTGTAGCTGTATATAAATTCCTATCACATGAAATAAGCAAAGTGGATTCTATCACTTTTTTTTGAGGGGAGGGCCAAGGGGAAGGGGCAGAGGGAGAGGGAGAGAGAGAATCCCAAGCAGGCTCCACTCCCAGCTCGGACCCCAACACCAGGCGGATCCCATAACCCTGACACCATAACCTGAGCCAAAATCAAGAGTAGGATGCTTAACTAAGTGAGCCACCCAGGTGCCCCTGTCACACTTTTGTATATACAGTTGAACCTTGAGCAACATGGGTCTGAACCGCATGGGTCTACTTAAACAGGGATTTTTAAAATAAATACAGTAGAGTACTATAGATACAGTTTCTCTTCCTTGTGGTTTTCTTAACATGTTCTTCAGCTTTCTTTATTGTAAAAATACAATATATGATACATATACAAAATACATGTTCATCAACTATTTATGTTATATGTAAAGCTTCCAGTCAATAGTAGGCTATTAGTTAAGTTTTGGGTAGCCAATTTTACACTTGGATTTTCAACTGTGCAGGGGGGTCGACACCCCTGACACCTGCATTGTTCAAGAGTCAACTGTATTGCAATTTTGTTTGAACTGAGAAAGTCATGAGAAATCCAGCCCAATGTAGTTGACATTTTGGAGGGCTTTTTATTTTATTTCATTTTTAAAATCTATCTAAACTTAGAGTACTTTACAACCAATGCTTTAAAAGAAAATGCTGCTTCAGCATTAAGTTTTACATAATCTTTAAAGTGCCAAAATAAACTCTCAGACAGATCAAGGGCTTCATAACAGAAAAAAAGAGTCTGGTTTTTTAAATGCACATCTGAAGTTTTATTCTCAAAAGTGAGTATGTGCAAACCAGACTCCTTTGAGGAATAGAGGTATGCTAACAGGCATTCTCTCTTAGCAATCGAACTCCCCCCAACAGCGTGATGGAACTGTTTCATTAGCAGCGTGTGGGCAACTTGATTCTTCTCTCTCCCTATTCCTTGTAGAACCTATCTGGCAGCTATTTAATGCTACCAGGCCAAATTCTTTCTTCACTTCTTCCTGCCAAATAGAACCATAATTGTCATCAAGATGTGATCATCTGTTTCATATTGCTTTAACTCATGCTGAATGAAAGCACCAGTGTGATTTGCCATGTCATTTCAGCTCTTATTCTTGAAAAGTAGAAAACATGTGAACACTTTTTTTTATGCCCTTTTCCAAATCATAAGACTGTGAATAAATTAACGTTGTCCTATTTGAGGCATTGTACTATTTGATTAGAGAAAAAAAGATGGCTAGAATGGAAAGAGGAGGTTTTTAAGGGAGGAAATTTGCTGGGGGAAGGAGAGAATAAAGATTCTACTTAATAGAATATAAAAGCTTTCACAGACCAGAAATGTCCTGCCCAGTATCTTCTATCCACATGTAACTATGAAATGTGGCTAATCTGAATTGAAACATGCTGCAAGCATGAAATACATATAGAATTTCAAAAATTGAGGATGGAAAAAGAACATAAAATACCTCATTAATAACTTTCATGTTCATTATATGTTGAAACAATGAAGTTTTAGACTTATTGGACTAAATAAAATATACTCTTAAAATTAATTTCACTTTTACTTTTTAAATGTGGCTACTAGAAAAATTTAAAATTGTGTGTGTAGCTTGCATTGTGTCTCACATCAAATTTCTATTGAACCGAGCTGATCCACAATTTACACGCCAAGAAATGAGAATGGTCAGATGAGATACAAGGAAAAATAAAGTCACATTTAACAAGCATTCTCAAATGTTATTTCTGTTCCAAAAGGCATATTTGGAGGAATATTTGTCTCTCTTCTAAGAGGTCAGAGTAAAGCAGGTAAATTTTTTTCAAGAAAGGAGCTATTTGTTTTTGCCTGTCTGGATATCTATATTCCCTTCTTCTGGTAATAGTGCCCTGGTATTCCCTTGAGGAACGATCTCTCCCTCATTTTGAGTCCTTGTGGTTTGGATGAAGTTGATTCATGATGCTAGAATTCATCATTTAACCCAGTCCTAACCAATCAGAATATTTCATTACCTTGGTCGTAATAGTTGGCTCAGGAAACCGATAAAAGTTGGTCAACTGTGAATCAACTCTAGATTTCAGGGTGACTACTAAAAAAGAGGTGTCTGGTAATCTGGAGGATTAAGTCTATAACTACTCATAGTCAGGGGAGAGCTGATCTAAAAATGAAAACAACCAAGAGGAAAGCAGTGGTAAGAGACAGCAGCAGATTATTTTTGAGTACCTGGATCCATTCTATGACTAAAGCTACCATCAGGAATTTTTCAGAATTTTCATGAATTCCCTTCCTTGATCAAACAAATTTAAATTTGATTTCTGGGGCGCCGGGTGGCTCAGTCGTTAAGCATCTCCCTTGGGCTCAGGGCATGATCCCAGAGTCCTGGGATCAAGCCCTGCATCGGGCTCCCTGCTCCGCTGGGAAGCCTGCTTCTTCCTCTCCCACTCCCCCTGCTTGTGCTCCTTCTCTCACTAGCTGTCTCCCTCTCTCTGTCAAATAAATAAATAAAATCTTTGAATAAATAAATAAATTTAATTTCTGTTCTTCAAAACAAAGAAATCTGACTAACGTAAAGGGATTATGGAATAAGTAAACAATCTGCATTCATACAATTCAATGAACACTCATAGAGGTTTGTCTATGTTCAAGCAACTGTGTTGAGTGCTGATGGAGGAAGGCACAGAGTTGTTTATTATTAGCACCCATTCATCCATCCATCTGTCCGTCCATCTACCAAGTAAGCACTCATTGAGATCCTCTTCCATGCCAAGCACTGTTTTAGACAGTGGAGAAACAGAAACAAAAATACGAAGTGACAGACATTATGTATCTTTCTATTTTGTAAGTTATCTATGGGCCTATTACCAGTTCTTTTTGCTCTCTCCAATAGCACTCCAATTTCCAATTTTTCATAAATCAAACCTGTTATATAATTTCTGTTCCATTTTGTCCCAGAAAATTCTTCCTTGGATCCTTCCATCATCCTATTCACCTTTGGACTTGCTTGCAGCAAGTCTGCTGTCAGCTGCCCTTCCTGTAACTGCCCTTCCTCATCTTAGGAATTCCTTTGACTCCTCTCTTATGTTGGATTCCCTGTTTCTTTATTATGAAGAAGCATACCCCAGTAGCATCCTGAAAAGGAGTATATGGGAGGTAAATGTTTTGAGACTTTGCAAGCCTAAAAAATATCTAATTTATTCCTATAATTGACTGATAGGTTTGATGACTTTAGAATTCCAAGTTGGAGGTCATTTTTAATTTTAATTTTGAAGATACTGCTCCATTGTCACCTATTGAGAAGTCCAATAGTACTCTGTTCTTTTTTTTTTTTTTTAGTACTCTGTTCTTTATCCATTGTACATGGTCTACTTTTACCCTCTAGAAGTTTTTAAAATTTTCTCATTATTCCTGGGATCCTAAAATTTCATGATTATGTGTCTTGGAGTGACACCTCTTAATCTAGAGGCTCAACTTTTATTATTTCTTTGATAATACCCATCCCTCGGTTTGTGCTATTCTCTCTTCCTGGAACTCAGGTTGGTCAAATATTGGACTTCCTGGACTGATCTTGAAATTTTCTTATCTCCTATTGTCCATCTCCATATCTTTTTAAAATGCTGTTTTGAAGAAATATTCTATCTCAACACTTCCATTGAATTTTGTCTAGTTTCCTCTGACATATTTTTAATTTCCAAGAGCTCTTTCTTGATTTCTCATTGTGCTTGGTTTCCATGGCATCTTATTTCAAAGTAATTCTTGTTTTAATGATGCAATATCTTCTCTTATCTCTGTGAGGATGTTAATTATAATTAATTAGAAGTTTTCTTCTACCCTCTGAATTTTCTGTTTTTCTCTGTATTGCTTTTATCTGCTTGTTTTGGTCTGTTTCAAGCTGGATATTTTCCTCAAACATCTAAGGGCTCTTAGCAGCCAAATTATTGGAGGCTCTATGTGTACGGGTGGGCCGTATGCCTGGTGGATTTTACTCTGAGTAAAACGTGGTCAGGCAGAAGGCCGATTTTTCATTGGGGAGATTTTCAAATGTCAGCATCTATAAGACTTTTCTGTGATACTTTTGAATTTCTCTTGAGTAGGATCTCCAGTGTCTCACTAAAAAGTACAAATCTGGTTATGGGTATTGTAGGAGCAAGCTGGGGGGAATTGAGCAAATTTTTACTTAATAATCTGTTCAGTTTGTAACTTTAGCCCCACTTGGTGTCCTCAAATCCATAATCTCTCCAGTCCAATTTCTACACAGAACAAATTGCCTATCTCTTACGGGAGTTGGGATAAGGTTAGCTGTACCTGGTGGGGAGGGGGTCTAGAGGAGGAGGTAGTTCTCACAGGTCTTTACACTATCTTTCAACGAATCCCAGGCTTTTAGCCCTATTTCCCATCTCAAACTTCTGCCTTGTTAGTCTGTATTTCCTGGAAACAATGGAGAAGGAACTCACAGAGACCAATGATATTCAAAATAGTTGCTGAGTCTTATATTTAGATTTCTTTTCCTTTCAAGTTTCTGATTTAGAGCTTAATGACTTTAGTGCATAAGAATAAGATCAGGCGATTTTACCTATTAAATTCGAAAGCCTATAACAGGATAATATTAGACCGTTCTTTACCTTCAATAGTTGCATAAGTAATTATTAATTACAATTTGAATCTTATATTATAATTTAAATCTTCAAATATGATATGATTGTGACATACTTACTACTAAGTTAAAAGGTGCTAAAGCTATACCAACGTCACATTTTTATTCCCATCTCTTCTTTATGAAGGTAAATCATAGAATAATTTAACTGCTTCTTTCTTTTCTACTCTTATTTCATCTCTTTTCTCTAGGTGGATATTAATATGGGCCACTATCATATTCACTGTTTAAATAAACTTTTGTGATAAGCTTCTTATAATCCACTGGATTTCACTTTGGAGTTTTACTGCTGGGCTTCTTCATGAAATATTGGTATTTTGTACTCTTTTCTTATCTAAATATATTCTATATGTTGAAACTGAGAATCAAATCTTAGCTATTCTCGACAGCATGGAAAAACAATTCCAAATTCGCAAATTGTTCATATCTCTGTTCGTTATGCCATTTTAGTAAGTAAAGTAATGAGATTTATTCATATAAGACATTATGGTTTATTCTGTACCAGGACTTTCAACAGGCAGAAATGTCAAATGATGTTAATTTCTTGGTTTCAAATATAACCCCTGTAAAATGCAACCATGCTATCTCCTTTTGTTACTGTCTTGACATTAAGGATGAAAAATAAATTTGGATTTACAAATAGGGCTTGAGAATGGTGGTGAGGTGAGGGTGAAAGAAGTCTTATATCTTTCATATTTTCTTCTAAAAATCCCAATTTGTTACCATTTCATTTCAATTCAACAAAAGTTTCTTTGGTACCAACTCCGTGTAGACTGCAGGAATACAGAAATGATGAAAACCCTTGACTTCACAATCTGCAAGGTTTGGAGTGGAACAATAGGATACATCCACAAATAATTATAATACATGGAAGAATGTGATAACACCCACGGCAAAAATGTATAAATGAAATATTTCAAGAACATAGAAAGGAGTTATTATGATTTTGTTTGGAGGTATTGAACAAGCTCCATGAGAGTAGAACAGCATGGAGGTGTCAGATGGGGGGCAGCAGAAAGCCTAGTTCGGCTGAATGATATTTTAAATACTGAGGGACCATACTTCTGTGTTTTTGTTACTATCTTCCTCCAAATCAACATAGTCCCTCATGAAAATCTGATAAAGTCCATGTTTCTCAATTTCTGATTCCTTACAAGGCAGATTTATCACCTTTTCTGCTTTGCCAATGTAAAGCAGTGGTTCAATTTGGAAAGACAGAGATAGTAATTCCAGTTACACCACTACCTAGCTCAGTGACTTTGGACAGTTAACTTCACTGAGCCAATTTATAATTCCTTCTCTGAGATATGGGAAAATAATAACAGTACTTATTGCATAGGGTTATGGTAAAGGTTAAATGAATTAATAATGCAAATCGTGCTCAAAAAATGATGGGTATCATTATAGTAAAAAGAGTCAAGATTAGGAAGTAGGAAACCTGATCTCCAGTTTGATATTGCTACTTCAAAACTGTGTGACCTACACAAATTGCTTTGTATATCCTCTCCGAGCCTCAATTTCCCTAACTGCAAAAATAGGGAATTGACCTATAAGATCTGTACTCTCTCTAAACTATAATAGTCTAGGTGATATGGATGACATTTTAATTTTATTTTGATACTCAACTATGCAATTGGATTAAATTGGATCAAATTGCCATCATTAAGCATATAATACATTGAAATTATTAAAAGGCTGAAAATGAAAGTGATAATAATGAGTTAGGCTGGGGGAGTGGTTTCAAGTGGACACAAAAAGAGTAGTGATAGATCAGCTCCTATTACCATCTGCTTGGATACAAGAGAAAATAGATGATAAATGTATTAAATTCAGATGCCAAGCTCAAAGGTGCATGATTTTGTTAAAAAAATTAGAAAACATGCTTACTGTAATTTCATATTGGTTATCCAGACAGTTTAGGTCCTAAATCTTCTTAATACAGTGAAAATTCTGTCCAACAAAAAGATAATTAATATGAAGATGGTAACAGGGTAAAATAGTAATGCTTAAAAAATACCTAATGGCATAACTAAACAAAGAATGCCAAGAAAAAAATCTGAGATACCACCCTGAGATATCTGACAATATTGGATCAACTATCATGTCCATTTTTATGTACACTAAGAATAGTCGTGGAATAGAAAATAGGTAGACATTGTAACATAAAAAATGAGGTGCATCACTATTTCTGCTTTCTTAATTTTTATTCCCTGCTGTGAAATTTTATCTTTGTTCCCTATAAAATGTGCAAAAGAGATGTTGATGATATCTGGAAATGCATCAAGAAGACAAAATCATTCATCTATTTTAGATATCTCTAATTATTTAACTGAAGTATTGAAATTAAATGCACAGCATGTATATCTGAGATGATGATGTCCTTGGAGTCCATTCTCTCAAAAGAAAAAGAATGCTGAGAAATCTTTGGCTCATAAACCCAGATGAATCTAAGAAGTTTGCATAAAATTTAGCATAATATGATTATGTGGCTGATTAGAAATTTTCTGGAAGGGGGCTATGTTCCATGCCTTAAATAATTGGTTGATCAAATTTGTCTTTGATTTTTAGATCTCTGATCGGTGCAGTGCATTAGAGTTCAGAACTAAAGGAAATACAGTAAATTGTGATATTTTTTAAAGCAGCTAATAAAACATACTGAAAAAATGACTTCTCAGAATTATGAATCATTTTATAGTTAATCAAGGCATTGAATAGTTATGCCCTATAATTACAAATATCAAATTCATACAAAAGTGTTTAGATTTTATTAAATTAGAAATGTATATTATGTTTGTATGTTACATGTTGATAATTCATAGTTGAATAGGTATTTTACAATCCTACTAGTATATTGGGTTTTTTTTTTCCTGAGTAAAAGAATAGCTTTCATTTTTGGTTAGTATCTAAAAAAACATGATTCTAGTCATACCCCTCTGTAAATTTTATATTTCTCTACTATGCAAACATGAATATTTCAAATTACTCCAATTTATTTGTATGTTTACATCATATTCTATGAAAATGTACCCCAGATTAAGAATTAACTGCCCAGTGGGGGCGCCTGGGTGGCACAGTGGTTAAGCGCCTGCCTTCGGCTCAGGGCGTGATCCCGGCGTTATGGGATCGAGCCCCACATCAGGCTCCTCCGCTATGAGCCTGCTTTTTCCTCTCCCACTCCCCCTGCTTGTGTTCCCTCTCTCGCTGGCTGTCTCTATCTCTGTCAAATAAATTAAAAAAAAAAAAAAGAATTAACTGCCCAATTATCACATAAATCAAGAAACTATTAATTTTGCCTGCAGTTTATATCTATACTTGGTACTATTTAAAAACTATTATTGATGTGCTGGGATGCCTGGGTGGCTCAGTTAGTTAAGCGCCCAACTCTTGATTTTGGTTCAGGTCACAATCTTGGAGTTGTGAGATTGAGCCCTATGTCTGGCTCAGCACTGCTGAGTGTGGACACTGCTTAAGATTCTCTCTCTTTCTCTCCCTCTGCCCCTTCCCTACATGCACCTCTCTATCTAAAAACAACAACAAACAAATAACAAACTATATCAGTTTTAGGTAGATAATAGTGAACTTGGATGGATATTCATGGTGGTTTGATTACTAATAGTAATGATCCCAATTTCTTCACACCTTTCTTTTTCTTTTTTTTTTAAAGATTTTATTTATTTATTGGACAGAGGTAGAGACAGCCAGCGAGAGAGGGAACACAAGCAGGGGGAGTGGGAGAGAAAGAAGCAGGCTCATAGCAGAGGAGCCTGATGTGGGGCTCGATCCCATAACACCAGGATCACACCCTGAGCCAAAGGCAGACGCTTAACCGCTGTGCCACCCAGGCGCCCCTCCTCACACCTTTCTATATCCATGCCATTTGTTTGTGTCCTCTTATTCAGATTTGGGATTTGGGCATGTGATTTGCCTTTGCCAATGGAACAATGGCAAGCAAACAATGCAAGCAAAGTCTTTGAAAAGCACTCGTATATTACTCTCTTGTTGTGCTTCACATGCTGCCACTATGTAAATAAGCCGTAGCCAGCCTCTGGATGATCGGACACATGGCTCAGTCATTCCCATTACCCCAGCAAACAGGGAGCCAAATTTCAGACTAGAGTGAGGCCATCTTGGATCATGCAGCTTCCGGGATTAGCAATCCCAGCCAAGAGCAGCAGAGCCTCTCCAGATCAGCAGAACTGGCAATCGGACTTGTAGACTTTTGAACAATAACACGCAGTTGCTCTTTTACACCACTAAGTTATGGATTGGTTTCTACACAGCAATAAATAGTTGATATAATAAATGTAGGAAATAGCAGAACAAAATCATCTTTCTAAACAACATTAACATTTTCATATCATATATCTGTTGTTACAGGGAAATTCCTTTGTGAGTAACTGGATTTTCAGTGTAGGGATCATCTTGGTTATGACCCTTTTTCTATCCTTGGCTTTATAGATATGTTAAACATTTGTCAAATCAATAAAAAAAAAAAAATAGGCACCAATTAAATGCCTGAAACAGCACCAGATGCTGAGACTACAAGAGTGAATCAGCCGGACTCCCATCTCTACATTTATTGAGCTTGCACTAAAGTCAAGTTATTGGATTATTATATTATACTTTGTGCTACTTGCTATGGAAAATTCTTCGCTCTTCTAAGTCAAGCTGAGTTCCAAAGTTGGCTCCATTTATGTATTTCATCATGTATGGCCATGATCTTTCCCTTCTCCCAGAAATTCTTCAGCAATGATATTCATTAGCTCTGTTCATTGATATTTCTATTTCTCATTCTTCAGGAGAGCATGGTAGCATTGCACTTTCCCATATGCAGTAGACTGCAAAAATGGCCACAAATTATTTCTCTTCCCCTATCTGTATCCATTTGCAATTTGCCTTCCAGCTCTTTTTGTTAAGAGGTAGAATCTATTTTACCATCCTGATGTTGGGCTTGGCTGTTTGGTTTGCTTTAGCCATTGGAACTGTAGCAAGTGTGACTTAAGCTGAAACTTATAAAGTGCTTGTGTACTGGGACTTGCTCTCTTGCTGCTCTTAGAACACTATGAATGCAACCCTGTGAACAAGCCAGGGCTAGCCTCTTGATGATGAGGGACACCTGGCCTGATTGCTCTGTTGTCCCAGCTGATAGTCAGCTCACTCTCAGAAACAGAGCTGCCTTGCTGACAGGCAGCTAATCACAGATACCTAAGTAAGCACAGCCCAGGCCAGCAGAAGTGTCTGGCTGAGCCTAATACAAATTGCCATTCCATAGAATCATGAGCTAAATGAATAGTTGATGTTTTAAGCTATTAAGTTTTGGAGTGGTTTGTTATGCCCTTAAAGCTATCTGATATATCACTCCTTTGAAGTTAGGCATGGCCACATGATTTGCTTCACCCCCTGAACTATGTCACTTCTGGCAGAAGCCTTTAAGAGCTGACTGTGATTCAGCATCTTATTTTTCTTGTCATGGTGACTAGGGTGCTTTCAGATGGTGGGTCTTCATAAACCTGGGTCCCTCAATAGACATGGGGCAGTCCTCCCCATCCTCCCTGATACTGACTTTTGGAGAACATACAGTTTAAGTAAGAAATAAATCTTTGTTATGAGGAGCACTGGGTGTTATATGTATGTGATGAATCACTAAATTCTACACTTGAAACCAATTTTACCATTTATGTTCACTAACTAGAATTTAAATAAAAACTTGAAATAAAAAAAATCTTTGTATTAAATCTTTGAGATTTGGGGTTACTGTTACTAAAGCCTAACTTAGTCCATTCTGACTAATGCAGAAATTGATACCCAGGAGGTATAGTTATGACAGAAAACCTAAAATATGTAGCTGTGACTTAGAAACTCAGTAGGTGGTAGCAAGGAAACTATTGTTAGAGTCTGGAAAGTTGGCAATCCATGCTAGCTGTGGTAAAATATTTGCTAACACTATTCATGTGTGTCTCCCATTCTTCCCCTTTCTAAATAGGAATGTTTACCATGGTTGTTCTGTCCCTATTGCAGCACTATATGTTGAGTGTGTATAAACAGGGAGGATACACTATATGTACGTGTGTATAAACAGGGGAGGACAGATACTTTCTCTTTAACAAGAGAAGCTTTATCCTGTTCTAATATAGGGACTACAAAATATCACCCAGAGACGCTGAACTTTGAAATTAATGCCATTACTGAATCAAATTTTTAGATTGTCTCATTTGTGAAAGGAGTGAAAGTATTTTGTAGTGTAAGCTGAATGAACTGTAAATTGATGACCAGAAGAATGAATTGCAGTAAGCATTGGTGCAGTTCACCAGTAAATTTGGATTTTCTTCCTTCTGGGCAAATAGAATTATACTTCCCTGACCCTTTGAAGTTAGCATGTCCATATGATTTGCTTTTGTCAAGGAAATGTGAGTGGAATTGACTTGTATAACTTTCAGGAAGAACCAGTTTGCTATTTATGTTCCTTTTGCATATCATGCAAGTGGGGAAGTTCTAGAGATTGGAACCTTCTCAAGCCTCTGGTTATTTGGTGAGAATCATCTGTCCTGAAACTAACTCCTCTGCCTCCCCCTGCCAACACACACACCCCCTGCAGCTCCCCATGAACAGGCAGATAAGCAGGAAATACCATTTTGTTGTTGTTTAAAGCCCCTACAATTTTTAAATTTTTTGTTACTGCACTATAACCTAACCCATCCTAACTAATACAGATCACTATAAAAGTGATCATGAAAATTACAAAGGCTGGTCATCTTGGCAATTGAGTGGAATCTGTAACTGAAATCATCCACTGATAATTCCAAAAGCACTTTCACTAGTGATTTCACTTGCTCCTACAATTGTGACCATTCTGGAAAAGGTGACTGTGAAATTCAAATTTCATTCTTTTTTCTTTGGGAAAATGTCAAACTACATCTTCACTATTGAGAGGTAATAATGAACAATGTAATACTTTCTCATAGAAAAAAGTAAGCAAGCAGGCAGGCCAGTAAGGATAAGCCACAAAACAGGGAGGGTGGAACTGAATGCATAGGAGTTTCCAAGAAAAGTAAAGCATATTTCCCAAAGCCTTGTGCATAATTTTCCAGTAATACACAGTACTTCTCAGCAAACTTTGGGTGTCTTAGCTTTGGTTCCACCCCTGCACATATACAGAAACCCATGCACTCTGGTGCGAAAGTAAAAAATGTCATTGGCGTTTATATCCAATCAAAAGTTTTCAAAAAAAAAAAAAAAAAGAAAAAAAGAAAAAAGAGAAAAGAGAAAGAGAAAAGAAAGAAAGGGTAAAAAAGTTTTTCCTCTCTCTGAAGAAGAAATATTTTCTCTAGCACAGCGTAGAATTTATTCCATAACATTTGTAAAGTGCTAAATGCCGTGCCACCCACTGTACGAAGGTCATGAAAGTGAGAGATGCCACGGTACAAACGTCTTAATGGGTCGCTGTCCTACAGGAGTTTACATTTTGCGGAGCATAAAAGTTTCTCTTTTTGGCGTTTTCACCCAGCCACACCCAATCCTCCCGTAAACAATTTTCAATGAAAAGTCCCTCATCATTCCCTTAATTTTTACAAATATTCTCGCTTTCCGAGATCTCTTCGACCAGGAAACTGAAGTCACTGTGGGATCTCTCTCTAGATATATGGCAGTTATTTCTGATGCAGCCGAATGGCCGGCTTGGTCTTCCCTGCGGTGGCGGGATGACAGTGACCCCCCAAAGTTTCCAGCACTTAAAGCATAAAGCGCAGCTTGAACCCTAAAGGGGCAAATAACACTGGCTGTTTCCACCGCTCTTCTATCGAGGAGCCCAGGGAAGCTAAGGCGACTGGGTCAAATTCGGCGACGCGGGCAGTACGGTACTGTGCTCAGGGAGGTGGAAGCCAAACCCACAAGCTGCACCCCGCAGAGAAGTCAAGGCCAGTCTGCGACCCCACTGTGAGAGAACTGGTGAGTGCCCATCCCTGCTGGACTACAAGGACCGGCATGCATCGCGTAGCGGCGGCAAGCTCCGCTCCGGGACCCCGGCGCAACGGAGCCTGGGAAGTGAAGTCTCCGGGCGGCCCGAGTCGCGTCGCGAAGTCAGAAGGGAGGCGTTGCTAGTCTGCTCCATTAGCACGCCGGTTTCTGGCCGGGCTCCGAGCCTCTCGCTCCCGCTCAGGATTTTCGCGGGCGGCGGCGGGAGCAGTATGGCTTGCTTGAGTAAACTCCGGGGGGAGGAGGGAGATGGGAGTGGATGGGGAGGCGGGGTCAGCGGAAGCGGCAGGTTGCTTCCTTCTCCTCACGCTCCCTCCCCGCCTCTCCTGGAGGGAGCGGTGGGAGGGGGAGGGAAGGGCAGAGGGAAGGTAGTGACACGTGTCAATCAACCCCCCCTCCGGGGGGCGCGCGCTCCGGGGCTCGCGCCGAGGGCTCGCGCCCCTGCCTCGTGCCTGCGCCGCTCGTATGTAAATGAGGGCGCGTGACGCGGGACGCAGATGGACAAGGGAAGAGAGAGAATGGCCGCTGCCGCCGCCGCTGCTGCCGCCGCCGCCGCCGCTCAGTGCCGGAGCCCTCGGTGCGCGGCGGAGAGGAGAGGATTCCGGCGGGAACTCGACTCTTGGCGCCACCGCCTCATGCACTGTGTAGGTAAGAGAGACACGGGCCGGGGCCCCGGCTCCGCGCGGCGACGGCTGCCGCAGCCCGAGGAGTTTGTGGCTGAGGGGGTTAGTTGAATCTCCCGTTCGGGTCAGTTCAATGGGGGAGCGCGATGGGAGCGGCGGCGGCGCGGCGGCTCCGGCGCTCGCCTTTTGTCTGGGGGCTTCTCGCCCGGCGCGGTTCGCGCTCCTTCCCTTCTCAGCTCTTGGGCTCCTCAGGAACTGTTAGTTCGGACCCGCTCGTCGAGCCCCCTAGGAAACCGCTCGCTCGCGCTCTCCCCGAAACTCCGCGGCGCCCCTCGCAGCCCGCCGTCCACCCTGTCGGGGGGCAAGCAGCGGCCCGGTGGGTCGGCCTCCGGGTGGAGGGGAGCCGGCGGGCAGGGCCGGCGGGAGGAAGGCGGGCTGGTCCGCGCCCCCGCCGGGCGTACACACACCCCCTTCTCGCAGCCGGGGGCCGGGCCGGCCAACGCGGCCGAGTTCCCGGGGACTGGGACCGGGGCGACCCCCGGGCGCTCGCGGGGCGGGGGTCGCGGGTGAGCCGGCTGGGGGCGAGGGGCGGCGGGGGCGTCGCCCGAGGGGCGGGGGCACCCAACTCTGCCCTCTCGCGCTCGGCGGCGGCGGCGCTGTGTGTACCCCTTTAAGAAGGAGCTGCTCGAGCGCTGACGGTTGGGATTTGAAGTTCTTCCTCCCTCTTTGGAAGTCTGGACGGATGGGGGGTGTTGCCATGGCGACGGCACCCTTCTCCGCCCCCCCCCACCTTACCCCCTCCTTTTC
>NW_024426996.1:68792296-68936024 GCF_017311325.1 Ursus maritimus
AACAATTTTCAATGAAAAGTCCCTCATCATTCCCTTAATTTTTACAAATATTCTCGCTTTCCGAGATCTCTTCGACCAGGAAACTGAAGTCACTGTGGGATCTCTCTCTAGATATATGGCAGTTATTTCTGATGCAGCCGAATGGCCGGCTTGGTCTTCCCTGCGGTGGCGGGATGACAGTGACCCCCCAAAGTTTCCAGCACTTAAAGCATAAAGCGCAGCTTGAACCCTAAAGGGGCAAATAACACTGGCTGTTTCCACCGCTCTTCTATCGAGGAGCCCAGGGAAGCTAAGGCGACTGGGTCAAATTCGGCGACGCGGGCAGTACGGTACTGTGCTCAGGGAGGTGGAAGCCAAACCCACAAGCTGCACCCCGCAGAGAAGTCAAGGCCAGTCTGCGACCCCACTGTGAGAGAACTGGTGAGTGCCCATCCCTGCTGGACTACAAGGACCGGCATGCATCGCGTAGCGGCGGCAAGCTCCGCTCCGGGACCCCGGCGCAACGGAGCCTGGGAAGTGAAGTCTCCGGGCGGCCCGAGTCGCGTCGCGAAGTCAGAAGGGAGGCGTTGCTAGTCTGCTCCATTAGCACGCCGGTTTCTGGCCGGGCTCCGAGCCTCTCGCTCCCGCTCAGGATTTTCGCGGGCGGCGGCGGGAGCAGTATGGCTTGCTTGAGTAAACTCCGGGGGGAGGAGGGAGATGGGAGTGGATGGGGAGGCGGGGTCAGCGGAAGCGGCAGGTTGCTTCCTTCTCCTCACGCTCCCTCCCCGCCTCTCCTGGAGGGAGCGGTGGGAGGGGGAGGGAAGGGCAGAGGGAAGGTAGTGACACGTGTCAATCAACCCCCCCTCCGGGGGGCGCGCGCTCCGGGGCTCGCGCCGAGGGCTCGCGCCCCTGCCTCGTGCCTGCGCCGCTCGTATGTAAATGAGGGCGCGTGACGCGGGACGCAGATGGACAAGGGAAGAGAGAGAATGGCCGCTGCCGCCGCCGCTGCTGCCGCCGCCGCCGCCGCTCAGTGCCGGAGCCCTCGGTGCGCGGCGGAGAGGAGAGGATTCCGGCGGGAACTCGACTCTTGGCGCCACCGCCTCATGCACTGTGTAGGTAGGTAAGAGAGACACGGGCCGGGGCCCCGGCTCCGCGCGGCGACGGCTGCCGCAGCCCGAGGAGTTTGTGGCTGAGGGGGTTAGTTGAATCTCCCGTTCGGGTCAGTTCAATGGGGGAGCGCGATGGGAGCGGCGGCGGCGCGGCGGCTCCGGCGCTCGCCTTTTGTCTGGGGGCTTCTCGCCCGGCGCGGTTCGCGCTCCTTCCCTTCCCTTCTTGTTTTTCCCTAGTGAAAAGGAGACCGCGGTGGAATAACAAACTAGTACAGCTTCAGCTTAGAAATGTGCATTGCAGAGTACGGTGGATATAGGGAAAATGTACAAGAAGGAAGCTTGTCTGACTAGAGCATTTAAGTTCTCAATTTTAAGCAATAAACTGTTTTACCCTTATAAAAATATATTTTGGTCTTATTTAAGGAAACATTCTGGGAAATAGCTTTAGTCAAGTATTTATAAGTGATTTTAGTTCTTAGAAAGTAAAAAAAAAACCCCTCACGGTATTCTTTTTACAAAAATGTTAAGCCAAGTGTTGCTAGTGCTTCCTGAATACAAAATGGACCCATCTTTTTTTAAGCTTTATTTATTTATTTGACAGGAGAGGATAGGGGAGCACAAGTAGTGAGAGTCGCAGGCAGAGGGAGTGGAGAAGCCGAAGGCCATGAGAAGGGAGCCCGGACCCAGGGCTCGATCCCAAACCCTGATCCTGACCTGTGCTGAAGGCAGCTGCTTAACCGACTGAGCTATCCAGGCGCCCCCAAAATGGACCCATTTTTTTATAATTGCTTATGTAAGTGATCTCTTCCACTGACAACCTGTTTAGAAATTGCTGTTGGTTCAATAGGATGATAGCATTCAAACACCGTGGTTCACGATGTACTGTGTTAAGTTTTATCAAGGCACGCAGTGATTTGTAGATGTCCTCGGTCAGTTTTCATGTTTTGGAATACTTTTGAGGAAGGGAAAATTTCTTTGTTTAGATAATATTAAGTATGGCTCTGTAACACAAAAATATGTGTAGTTTTGAAAAACAGTCAAATTTTAAATGACTTTTGGATTTGATGGAAAACTGATTTAGAATATCTTTCTGCCTTACCTGCTCAGACACGTTAGTATGATTAGAAGACATTGAAAATTGAGTTGATGTGGTATGTCTAACATGCAATCTCTATATTTTTAATGTAATGTGGCAACTGTACCTGTATTTGAAAGGAAATTTTTTCCTGGACTCTAACTGTGGCTTCAGAATTGTTTCCCCATAGTCCCAGTCGTGGAGACATAGTAAAACCCATCTCATACTTTTGTTTTAGTCATTGTTATTTTTACATAATAAAAACTCTTTAAATGATTTACACTTGTTGATTTGGTTTTTCTAGTATCATATATGTGAAGCACTTATTTATTCGCTAGGTGTGAATTAGGATTATGTGTAGTTTGTGTGACATTTTAAATTACTTTTTGCTATTAACGTGCTTATATTCAGTACTTAACTTTGTAAACATATTTGCAAAAAAAAAAAAGCCCAATTCTTTTTCTTTGCTTTGCATGTGTGAATATTTTATGTATATATATTTTTGTATTGGAATATATTCAGTGCTCTTATTGTTTAAATCCTTTTCATAAATTATACTTTCTATAATTTGAAAAGAAAATGATCCAAAAGTCTTATTTAAGGACAGAAATTGTAAGCAGTGCCCTAGGGTTATTCAGCAAATTAGTATTGAGCCAGTAGTGAAGTTTTTAAATCTCAATTCTTAGCCTTGCTTTTAAAGTAATCTGATTTTTTTAATAACTCAGATAATATTCTAATTTCATAAGGGAAAAAGTTCATTTTAGTTGTCATGACTGCTGGTAGTTAGTTGTGATGTTTGCTTTTCTCATTTGTGGAACTCATGTCTTTAGGTTAGATTTGTGACTACTTTGTGATTTATTCTCGCTTTTTTCTTTTTTTACAATTTAATTGGAAAAGTTGTTCTACAAACTTTATGTCCTGATTAATAGCCCTATTTAATGTGGTGCTTTTTATAATTTGATTATTTTTCTGTAATCATCCCATACAATGCGTTGTTTTCAGTATGCTCAGCTAACAAATGTTTGAGTGCTTATTGAATATAGTTAATAGTATCCTAGTACTCAGTATGACATTGAGTGATAACAGATAGTTCTGGGTCTTATGGAATATGGGTTGGTCGCCACGCTGGCCTGTTGTCTGACCCACCTCGCCCAACCGGCGCCCGCAGCATGTTGTCGCCACGCGGCGTCTTCTTTGTTTCAAATGTCCGGCAAGTTCCAGTTGTTCAAACCACAGCGCGGAAGTCCTCCAGTCTACATATTCCCGGCCTTTAAATGGCCTTTGCCTTTTTCTTCATGTTCATGTTAAAAAGCCTTATAAAACACGCTTAAAAACCTCCGCTCATCTATTGCCACAATCAAAGTTCGCTACGCCACGAGTCGCTCTTTCAGGGCGTTTTTCTGAAACCGCTCTGGCTATACGTTTAATACATCGTCCCATCCCCGCCCGCCGTGCCTTCCACAGTTCAACGTTAGTTCTGCCCATGCCAGCCCGATTAAAACCAGCGGAGTTCAAAGGCCGAGCATGGCGCTGTCGAAGTTCGCCCAAACCACAAACGTCTTTGTTCCTTTCCAGGAAAGCCTCCTGCCTCTGTTCCATTATCCATAAATAAAGGGACTCAGTACAAAGCCTTTTCTGAGTCTTTTAAATCCGGCAACATCTCAAATCCTTCTTTTGGCTGTGCCCTGTATCTTAAAGAGTTAAAAAAAGCATGGTTATCCGGTGGAATTTCGTCCTATCAGCGTCTCTTCCAGCCTCCTGCCAGCCTCCATGACTCACCCAAAGTATATGTGGCTCATAAAATGTCCACTGGAGTCACTGTCCTTCTTCACTGTTACCATGTCCTTAGGCCTCGCTTGTTGCCCATGTTCTCCTGAAACCAAATGTTGTTATTAGTCTCAAACAAAGCTCCAGAGTGTTTCGGTGTGAAGCCCCTCCCGTCAGGCCCCGGCTGGCCTGGTTCCCCACCCATGCGGTTTCAGCAAAACAGCCTTGTTGCCCAGCCTGCACAGCCATCCACCCACTCAGCCTGTTCATAGCCTTACCCATTATTTCCTCCCATAATTAGTACTCTTTGGTATTCTGTCATAAAGCAATCTTTTCTTATCTCCTCCATTATTTATTTATTTATTCAGTTATTTTTACTTCAAGGAACTTATGGATTCTTTTATTTAATGGTTAAATCCATTGCTGTCATTACTTTGATTCCCCAGATTGTCTCAGGTTTTGTCTTTTGGGAGCCTCATCAGTTTTGACAAGTCACACCTCTCCACAACCCTCACCCTCATCTCAAAATGACAGCACTTCCTTCCTGCCAAAACAAGATATTCCAGGGTTCATCATCCAGCCCCAACGTAAGCTTCATTTCTCCAAATAACCCTGCATTCTTTTTAGTGGAGAATAGATTTAGATACCAAAAATCTGAACACTAGGTTTCAGGGACTGTTTTTAAACCCTATTTTTTTCGACACAGAAGCTAATAATTAGTAACTGCATTTGCCTAAGGTGGCAACAACAAAACAAAATGCAAAGATTGATTAGAATCATTCTGTAAACCCAGTTTCTTTTCTACATACCAGTGTTGAACCAGTGAAATATAGTGGGATCCAAATATTTAATTTAAAAATTTTCTTAGCAACCACATTTGAAAAGCACATTTTTTAAGGCCAATATCCTCAAAATATTTTAACACAATCCATACTCAAAATTGTTAATGAGTTAGTTTACATTCCTTTTTAATATTAAATTTTTTGAAGTTAGGCATTTTATACATCTAGCACATCTTAATTTGAACTCTGGCCATTTTGTAGGTGCTTAATAGCCACACATAGCCAAATGGCTACCTCATTGGACAACACGGTTCTATAGTATAGTAGCTCCAGTCAGCTCTGATACCATGGTACCAATTTATTTCAAATGTTGATAATAACCAAACCCATTAACTTATTGTCTTTCTCCAGACCTTATTTGTATAGAAAATACAGCAAATAAATAGGCTCTGAGCTAGACTACCTGTGTTTAAAGCCTACTGTTACCACTTACCAACGTGGACTAGTTACTTACCCTCTCTGTACTTCAGTTTCTTATCTGTAAATTGAGATAATGAAGTGGTTTGAGAATTAATTATGTTGCTATATGTTAGTGTTCACCCTATAAAAGCATTCCATAAATATTAGGTATTATTCGTGATTTAGACAGGTTATTAGCAGCTTTGAGCTTTACGCTTTTTGCCAGTAGATTCTTTCTGGTGGGAATGCTTGATAAACCTCAAAGGATCATGAGGCATATTAGAGGAAAGGATAGTGAGGGCTTGCACAAGGATCTGTATTCCAGGGTTATTTTAGAGCCACAGAGTCAGAGTTTTTCAGAATCACAGTATATCACTTAGCATAATCCCGCTTTTTCATATATGGGGAGATCAAAAGAATGATGCCTTCCTACATTATAAGGAATCTTTGCTTTGGAAATCCTGAATACGAAATTAGTTTAAATTCATTTTAAAAATCTGTATCATACCGGGTCATCTTGAAGCTACTATTTGTCAGTACCTACTTGTTTTACTCTTCCTGTTAAACACATCACTGCTAGTGCTTCACACTCTGCAAGTGTTTGTAGAGTGGGACTTTCTTCCAAACTACCTGTGCCCTTTTATAATAGCAGTGCAACGCATCAGAGGCTAGTCTCTTCCTCTATTTTTAACCTGTGAAGAAGTTATGGGAGCCCCTTGATAGAGTTGGTGGACTCTTAAAGACAGGACAGTCCAGATAAATAAAATTTAGATAATCAACTTGACATTTCTTTCTTGCTGCTTCTTGCCTTCGCGCCTTTGTCTCTTCCACTAAGTTCTGCTTCATCTTGTCATTATTGCCATGAAAATTTCAGAAATCTGAATTTGATGAGACCGGGTATGGATGGGTCAGTCACCCAAAACCCTAAGTACTTTTGGCTGTACAACTATTTTTCAAGCACTAGCAGGTTTTTTTTTTTACCAATTTAAAAAAGGTAAATTATGGAACTGTTAACATGGACAAGGCATATGGGATCTATGGTGATAATGAGTAGTTGGGTGTTTAAGACGTGCATCCAACTTTGTCTTTACCATAGGCATATCAGTGGATTTCATGTATAAAATTTGAAATTCTGTGGGGCGCCGGTGGCTCAGTCGCTGCCGCCTGCCTTGGCTCAGGACGTGCCACCGGGCGGCTCTGGGATCGCCCGCATCAGGCTCCCTCTCGGGAGCCTGCTTCTTCCTCTCCACTCCCCCTGCTTGTGTTCCCCTCTCTCCCTGGCTGTCTCTCTCTCTCACATAAATAAGTAAAATCTTAAAAAAATAAAAAAAAATAAAATTTGAAATTTATGTTCTCTGGGATTATTATACTTGGAAGAAAAATTCTGCCATCCCTTAGAACCAAGCAGTGTGTGAAATTTGTATTTTTGCAGATGTTAGATACAGGCTACAAGCTGGTCTGAGCATATCATAGTCTCCTTTCTTGCATGGTGCTGTCCTTCATGTCCATGTTGTTTCCTTTGGTTGGCTATATATATGCAGCCTTCAGCTTGGCTGTGCACCCTGATACATTGTTATGTGTCTCCTCCATGTTTCCCAGACTTGTGTCTGACTTTCAACCCTGGTCTTTAATTCAATTACAGTAGTCCTGGTGGAACAACAAAGGCATGTAGATATTTTTGGATATGCAAGCTTTTTCCCCCTTATTAGTAAATTCAGCCTTTCAGTTATAATATTCTATATTTTTTGTGTGTGATTTCCCTGTCTTTTTCTTTTTCGATATGTTCCTTCTTTGGTATATATACTTATATATAAGTAAAAATATATAAATATATATATATATTTGTATATATAAGTATATATATAAGTATATATATATATAAAAATATATATAAATATATATAAATATATATATAAATATATAAATATATAAAAATATATAAAAATATATAAATATATATAAATATATATAAATATATAAAAAAATATATATAAATATATAAATATATATAAATATATATAAATATATATAAATATATATAAATATATATACAGTAAATATAAGTTTATATATATAAATAATATAAATATATATAACCAGCATTCATGGATAATAGAAAATAGCACCAAATCATATTCAAAATTTGGGGGACCCATTTAACTTTATTAGAGTCCATACTTTGGGCTGAATCTATCATTAAGAAATTCTTTCAAAAGTTTTTATTCACCACAGAAAGTAAAAGAATGTGAAATTCAATGAAGAATCACTTTTCTATATATTTCATTCTATATCTCATCTCTATATCTCATCTCATCTCTATATCTCATCTCATCTCATTTTGTACAGTTTTCTAATGGTTGACAAGAAACCTTATCCAAGCTTGTTTCATTCACTTCTTGTTTTTTCTTTTTTTCTTTATTTTTATTTTTGTTGCCACGTTATTATTATTACTTTCTTTATGCTATCTCAATGGATTCAGTTTTTATGAAGTAGTAAGCATGTTGGGCAGATTCAGATAAGATTTTAGTTTATAACAGTATCTGTATTGGTTACTCTTATTGTCTTTTCAGCCTAGCTTTATAATATATATTAAGTCATTTTTGGAATACCTGCTTTGGTTTTGTAGCTTTTACAAAGCAGTAAAGTACCTCCCATTTGTCTTTTCTTCATCAAGTAAAACCTATAATCATATTCGATTAGTTGTTCATAGTTTGCCTAGATTGCTTTCTTTTTCCCCATTTTGATTGTTCTAGCTGCTTCTTTACAGCCCATACATTTTCATCTGCTTTTACTTCTCTTTTTGCACACATTGCCTCCAAATTCCGACTTTTAGTTACATCTTCTACCCCATCCTCAGTCACTTTTAAAAATCAATTGCAACCTAGAGTCTTTTCTAAAGTATTATTGAAAAACAAGTTTGAGACCTTTTTTCAGATTGGCCAGTTCTTTCTGATGGGTGCTGTGCAGGGTGTGTATTTTAGGTAGTAATCTGTCCAGTAGTCTTCATATTTTTGGGTGTCAGCCAAGAGGTAACAAGGGACTGGGTCTTCACAAATGGTAGAAAGGGACTAAGAATTTGAGAGAGAATATGGTTTCTTTTCTTAGCTTTTAATCATTATAGCCTTTGGCAATGTTAGCTTGAGTCTGTAAACCAGATAGTACTCCATCCTCATATGTTCACTTTTTTTGTTTTTGGGAAAAGGTCTATAATACTTCATGTAGTGGTTTCTGGCTGAAGATATAAATTAAGGTATTAGGTATAAGGCAGCATAAAGATGATCATTTAAACCCATGGAAATAGATGAGATCATCTAGGTATAAGGGATAATATAAGTAGAAAGGAGTACTCTACCCAGGCCTTTTAAGAAATCTTAGCATTCTTGGGCAGAAAGAAGGGGAGCTTCAGAATAAGTCCACTGAACTTTTACACCAAAAGTAAGGCAGCTACCCTAAGTAGGAAAAATCAAGAGCTAGTAAAGTATCACCAAATCTGGGGCGGAGAGGAGTGTTACAATAAGAAAGGATTGTTACATGTTGTTTGAGATAAGAACATCAAACAGGAATGTTTTTGAAATGTTCCTTCAAACAGGAAAGTATACATTGCTTGGCAGCATGTAGATTCTAGGTGACATTAACTGGTAATTTCAGCTGTGGTGGAGAAGGAAGCCATATTGTAATAGGCTGAAAACAAAGTTAGCATGTATATAAGAGGAGATAACGTTTGTAGTAGACTACTGCTTGGAAAAAGCTACGTTGAGGAAAACAGATAAATGAAGCAGTAATTGAAGAACCTGGGGTCTAGGGATGTTTGTTGCTTAGGTGGGAGATAACAATTATGATGGGAATGCTTTTTTGAATCAATAATAATCAATGATTACTTTGATGTTATTTCTAACTTGAGACTTGGAATGTAACAAGATATTGAAACAGGGAAATAGAACGCCTGGGTTTGACTCACTGAATGTGAACTATAAAAGTATCTCTTTGGGGTGCCTGGGTGGCTTCCGCCGGTTAAGCAGCTGTCTGCCTTTGGCTTCAGTCATAATCCCAGGTCCTGATTGAGTCCCGCATGGAGCGCCTTGCTCAGCAGGGGAGCCTGCTTCTCCCCTCTTCCCTCTGCCTGCCACTCCCCCAAGCTTGTGTGTACTCTCTCTGTCAAATAAATAAGTAAAATCTTTCAAAAATAAAAATAACTTTTTCTTCAAAAATACTTTCCTACTCAGCGCATCACTAAGATATATGTGGAATTAGTGTGTTACACAATTTAAAAGCGTGGAATGATTTTTTCCAATTAATTTACTCGTTGTCAGTTAATCATCAGACATCTTGAGTCCTACTGTGTGCCAGTTGATGGGGTGTAATTCTGTTTCTTATTGGGTTCTTTGAACTGAAATAGACTTAGGGAATCAGAGATTAAAATATTAATCCTTTTTAATCTGTAGGTTGTATGGAAGCACTTGTCTTGAAATTGAGGCCAAATCAGACTCCTTTACTCCCTGTACCCCTGAACTGAATTTACCGAACCTATCAAAGATAGAGCAGCCGGGGTACTGCAGACCCTTCTAAAATACTGGGAAGTTTGTGCCTTGGTAGATCTTGGTGAGTTTACCATGTGATTTTGCTTTATTGGTAGGTACATGACCTCATCTAGGCAGAGTGAGATGGAGGCTTGGCCATGCATGAAAAATGACCTTTAAAACATTAATTCATCCCAATTGAAACAGCTATCAAGGATGTTGCCAATATTAGTCATTCCTCTTCCTTTGGGAGGACTGAATAAGGGTAGCAAAAACAAGCAGAAGCTTCAAAATACTTTCCTAAGAATGTGAAAATTGTTGGGAGAGGTAGGGACTGTGGGTGAGTAAAAGCTATTGTATACACTCAGAATAGTTTAGACTTTGCTTTTATTAAAGCACCCACAGTTATCAGGGTTGTTAAGTATTAGAGTTTGTTTAATATAATGGAAAGACAGAAGAGGGAGCAATTAATTTTGATTTGAAAATGACAAGGTTTCTAAAGATTGAGTGAAAAGCAGGAGTTGGCAAACTTTTTTTTTTTTAATATTCCCTTATGCTGTACCATCTCCTGACTTATTTATTTTTATAACTAGAAGTTTATACTTCTTAATCCTCTTGCCTTATTTTGCCCATCCTCTTGCACTCCTACCTTCCCTCTGGCACAACCAGTTTGTTCTCTGTATTTAAAGGTCTGGGGGTTTTTTGTTTATGTTTGTTTGTTTTGTTTTTTAGATTCCTCTCATATAAGTGAAATCATGTGGTACTTCTTGTCCTTCTCTGTCTGACTTACTTCACTTAGCATAATACCCTAGGTCCATCAGTGTTGTCGCAAATGGCAAGATCATTTTTGTTTACAACAGAGTAATATTCTGTGTGTGTGTAAGCAAGTATGTGTGTATGTGTGTGGTCACATCTTTATCCATCCATCAATGAGCACTTGGATTGGCTGTTGTAAATAATGCTGCAGAAACACCACAGGGGTGCATATATTTTTTGAATTAGTGTTTTTGCTCTTTGGGTAAATACCCAGTAGTGGAATTACTGGATCATATGGTGTTTATTTTTAGTTTTTTGAGGAACCTCCCATACTGTTTTCCCACAGTAGCTGCAAATCATGTTACGGTTTCCGCCAGTAGTGCATGTTATTCCCTTATTCCACACATCCTCTAACAGTTGTTGTTTCTTGTCTTTTTGACACTAGCCATTATGACTGGTGCAAGGTAATATCCTCAATGTGGTTTGATTTGCATCTCCCTAAAAACCAGTGACGCACTATCTTTTCTTGTGTCTGTTGGCCATCTCTATGGCTTCTTTGGAAAAATGTTTATTCAGGTGATCTGCCCATTTTTAAATTGGATTGTGTGTGTGTGTGTGTGTGTGTGTGTGTGTGTGTGTGTTGAGTTGTATGTGTTTCTTTATGTTATTTCGGATTTTAACCCCTTATCAGATATATCATTTGCAAATATCTTCTCCCATTCAGTAGGGGTTGGCTTCTTTGCCTTGTTGATGAGGTTTCCAAGCTGTACGAAAAGCTTTTTTATAAAGTTCTTGGATAATAAATTGGTCCCTGTTGCACCACTCAATTTTACCAAGTAGTTTGGAGTAAAAGCAATATATAAATGAATGAGCATGGCTGTATTCCAGTAAAAGTTATTTACAAAAATAGCTATATGTGGCCTGGCCAGATCATAAGGCTCGCTTATCCCTAAGTTAAATGATCCAGCGGGAGAGTAGGGTGAGGGAATAGGCAGAGGCTTTGTATAAGCAAAAGTATAGAAGCTCCAAAATAATGATATATGCTGAAAATTGTCAACACTCTAGTGTCATTGAAGTATAAGGGTGGGAGTAGGGAGTGGTGGACTAGAAGTATAAATTATGGCCTCTCTATAAGGAAGAAATTATGAGTCTTGAAGTTTTTTTTTTTAAACGGGTAATAACCATGATCGGATAAGTTGGCTTATGTTCATATTGAACATCTGCTGTTGGTTCAGGTTTGAGGGGCTTTTTGTTTGTAATAGTTTTAAGAAGCTCAAATTGAAGCAAGTCTTTTTTAAGTCAAACTGGGAAAATAAGCAATCTCCACTTCAATATAGCTAATTAAGATGTTGCATTGCAGGGGCTTCGGGTGGCACAGTGGTTAAGCGCCTGCCTTCAGCTCTCAGGGCGCAATCCCAGTGCCTCCTGGGGATCGAGCCCCACATCAGCCCTCCGCCTGGGAGCCTGCTTCTTCTCTCCCACTCCCTGCTTGTGTTCCCCCTCGCTGGCTGCTCCTATCTCTATCGAATAAATAAATAAAATCTTTTAAAAAAAAAAAAAGATGTTGCATTGCAGAAGTACTTGCATATGGCACCCCCTTCTTTTTCTGCCTGGGCTCTGAACAACTTTGAAAAACAAGGAAAAGAAACATGCAGCCAAAAATATCATCCCAAGTTGATAGGTCCAGGTTAGATAAACAGCCTGCAGAGAGTTCCATGGGCTATGGCTAGGCCAACTTATCCACCCCAGTCCTAGGCATACTAGGGAAGCAGAGCAAAATATGAGCTCACCGCAGGTATGTTTTCCCGATAGCTCACTCCCAAGGGGAAAGGAAGCAGAACTCGAACTCTTGCTCACTAATTATTCTTTACAAAATCACCAACCAGATCAGGCAGTTAGTCTTCACTCCCTTAGGGGTGAGGAGAGGCGCGTATTGTGTTTTTTGTGAAAATGTGCCATCTTTCCTCATAGAAACAAGGAGCAAGAAAAGGTTTTATTCTCCACCAACCCAGGCTACTTTTTGCAGAGTTATATCTGTAGAGAAGTCTAAACTGTTATTATACTGAAAAGTCAAACTTACATATTCTGATATTTAAAAATATTTAATTCCCTGTTTGAAAAACAACCATATTTCTTAAAACTCTTTTTAATGAACTAGATTTTCATTGCACCTGTGTAAGACTTAAATAAAATCCATGTTTGGTGAGAAAAGAAAGACAATACTAACTTCTATACCAAGTGACTTTTTAAATTTAGAAAGAATATAGCTCTATTTTTTAAGTGAAAAAGCAGATACTTTGATAATAGATTATGCTTTTGGGGAAACAGCTCTTGATTATGGGTGCTTATGCAGTTTATTCACTGGTATCTGTTTTAAAATGTTATAAATTCTTTCTTATCCTCTTCCCCCTTTCTGAACACCAGTACTAAAAGCATCAGGTGGGACCAAGCAGTAAGTGTCTACCCCGGATGGTGTATGTGAGACAGCCATGTCTTCTTGAGAGTGCAATGTCGGAGCCTGACAGGGGTGAGGAGGTTCCCCATGGGTTGATGGAGTTTCAAGAGGCAGTGGAGTAATCTGACTAGAAGGGCATGCTGGTGCAAGTTACCGAGTCCCAGCAGGGTATCTGTGAAGGATAGTAGACCTGTTATGAGGGGAGGGCTGGTTGTTCCTAGTAAGGGCTGTCCAGACCTGAACAGGGTAAGAGGATAAAGAGGGCATCTACTTGGAGGTGGGTTGGGAAAGAAAGGCATCCGTAGGAGGGTGGTAGCATCGTGTGGGTATATTGAGGCTCAGTTGGATGAAGTGAAGTTGATGCATGGAAACATCCCAGTGTAAGATGTCAGAGCCTGAGGGTGGGGAGAGGAAGGCATCCCATAGGAGGGTCAGCTCAGTATAGGTAGGGATGTTAGAGCCTGAGCAGCAGGAGGAGGATACTTTGTAGGGAGGGGTGGGTAGGCATGAGTGGAACAGGAACCGGAACAAAGTGAGGGAAGTTATATACATGGAGGAGGCATTGGGGTATTGAGGCAGAGAAGGGTGAGGAAGGTATCCCTGAGGGAAGGGGAGATAGTGGGAAATTGGTTACACACAGGGGAGACTGATCAAAAAATAAAGATGTATTGAGCCAGGCCTCTCAATTCTGTCTGGAGAGGGGAGTTTCAAATATGGAATTGGAGAAAAGTACAATGCTCTCTCTGTAGTATTGGACTAAATGAGATATTGGTGTGAACCCATGTGTTTTCATTATATATAGATTAGAAATATAGAAGTAAATGTGTGTGTGTGTATGTATACGCATCTTTAGCCCTATACTGTTCACTGAGAAGGGGCCTAGAGCAGTGACAGTCCAATAACATTGTACATAATGTATCATTGTTAATTTCCTTGATTTTAATGGTTGTATTCCTAACAGAATGCTTTTTGTAGGAATTACTTGTTAAAGAATTCAAGGGTGGTGGGACATGATGTAGGCCATTTACTCTCAAATAGTTGGAAAATAAAAAGTTTGTATCGCTACTTAAAAACATTTTTTCAAGTAAATTTAAAATTGCTTACAGGAGTGCCTGGGTGGCTCAGTCAGTGAAGTGTCTGACTTCCTCGGCTCGGGTCATGATCTCAGGGTTCTGGGATCAAGCCCTGCATCATGCCCCCTGCTCAGTGGGGAGTCTGCTTCTTATCCCCTTTGCCTCTTCCTTCAAGTTCCCTGCTTCTCTCTCTCTCTCAAATAAATAAATAAAATCTTTAAAATAAATACAGTTGTTATAAGGAAAAGTAAGTATTTAAAAGCAATGTTATTTACATCTCTCTTGAATTAATCACTTTCAGCCCTTAAACCACACAGTAATATATAAAATTGTCTTACAGGTTTTTCAACACCAAGAATTGCCCCTTAAATAATGATAGCAATATCTATGAGTGCTTATCATGTGTCATACACTTCTATGTATGTGTATTAATCACATTTAATTTTCACATGTGAAATAGTACAATTTTATTTTTCATTCCTTTTACAGATTAGAAACCGAGGCTTAGAGAAGCTGCCCAAGACTTGATGTAGAAATGTGAAGGTAGAATTGGACATCCAGGTCTTTATTACTCTCTTTGGTCAAACCTGGTTAAAAATAACAAGTCTGATCCTTCCCAATCAGGTGGTTGTGTCTAAAAGATTTAGTAAAAATAGTGTTGTTCTCTCGTTTCATTTGCAGAACCCCGAGGTGCAAGGGTAGGGAAAAGTGTTCTGGACTTAGACCACCTCGTACTTGGTTCTTGGTGAGAAATAAGAGATACAAGGCCTTCTGTTATTTAAATACACATATCTGAGTTAAGGATCTCTTATTACAGTAGATTAATGAGAAATAATATACTAAATTTCTTTCTTGGTCATTGGGAATAGTGGGTGGTAAGACCATGGAGTTAGTGGGGCAAGGATTTTTTCTCAGCCCAGACTATCAGTGTTTTTAGTCTGGGTATAAAGTTATTCTCCATCCCAGTTCCAAGAATGATGACCATCTTCCTTCCATCTCTTTTGAACTTTTCCCAAAAATGAATAGTAAATGATCAAATAGAAGATTGCTAATGACAATTTATTGCTTCATTTTTTAATTCCCCTTGCTTCTGATCCCCTATACCATTTATAGTGTAGGGAAAATAGTGCCTGGTAAATGCTTTTTAAAAACATACCTCAACATTATGGCATCAGCCTAATCAGTACCTATTTCTTTTTCCCTTTTTGCCTCTATTACTTGACCTTTTAATATTTCCATTCTGGCATCAGTATAACTTATAAATGGGATAGAATATTCTATGAGTGTACATTAGCTTACTTATCTTACTAAGTTATCTTCTTTATCTTCACTCTTCTCTCATCAGTGTGAACCCACAGATCCTTTCTTCCCCGTTATAGAGTTTTTTTGCTGACCCTCTCTTACCTCTTTAGACCCATTCTAAAATTGCCCCTTTATTTTTATATCAGGAATAATAGGATTTTCAGCAAGTTGAAGGAAGCATGGTCATCTTCAAGTTATGATCCTATTGTGCATCTCTTCCTCATGATTTTTTTCAGTTAAGTATTTACAGTGTTAGGCTTTGTGCTAGGACTCCTGATGCATTAGATTGTTTTCATGAAGCACAGTCTTGTAGATTACACACACAAGTTCTTTACTATAATAAATGCTAATAGAAGCATATACAATATTAACTTTGTGATACAAAGAGGAGAGTGATCAGGTTTCCTTTGTATGGGTCCAAGAATGGTTGTATGATTGTGAGATATGAGAAAAGAGAAAGAGATGAGTCATGAAGAAACTTCTGAGCAGAATATAATAGTACTATTGTTATTTTTAATTATTTTACTTTTGCATTAGCATTAATGCTTTGATTTTCACAACAGTTATGTAAGTAGGAACTCTTTTTATCATCCCCACAATAACTCATAGGTAATGGAAACCATGGTTTTAAGCATGGGAGTGACATAGTTTCCTCGTTTGTGGTTTTTAAGATTATTCTGCCAGTAGAGTAATAGGGGACAGACAGGCAATCGACCAGGGGAACGCCAAGATAGCCCAACCAAGAAATTATGAGAATCTGGAAATAAGAGTAGTAGTACTAATGGAGGAGAAGGAAACTCAAAAAGAGAACATGATGCATTACAATCAATAGATTTTTAGATACCGATAAACTGTGGGCATACAGAAAAAGCGAGGGAGAATAGAGAAGCATTATTTTCAGGCTTCTTTTTGTGGGAGACCTTAGTTGATTGTGACACAAAGTTATCCAGGATAGGATATAGAGCAGCATATTTTTCATATTTCACAGTTCAAAAAGGCTCACTTCTGTTGTAGGAATGATGTGGTGCCTGTGCATTCATGTTTTCTTAACATTTGAAGGCCCAAGGGTGGCTTTAGACCTTTGATTATTATTATGTGTGTGGTATTTTGTTTATTCCCTCCCCAAATTTGATTCCTCATTATCTGTCAGGGAAATTTAGCCTAGATAGACTGAGTAATTTTATGTTATAATTGTATAAGTTGTTTGTTAATAATTTTATAATAAACATAAATAATTTGAAAGACTGCCTCAAATCAGTTTTCCTAATTGTGTCGAAGTTTGCTAGATGTAACATGTTTGTATAGGTTTTGTGACCCCCATATAGCTTTTTGACATACAATGATGCCATCTTTAAAAATCCCAAACACCTCTCCTTTACCTTCATTTTCTATGTTCTCCCAGTTACTAACCTATTCCCAATATTTGATTTTGTTTGATCTTTCTTCACTTACTTGTATGTCTTCTTCAGATATCCTAACTATAGCATATCTAAAACTGAACTCTTTCTTTTAAAGATTCATTTACATGAGAGAGGGAGAGAAAGATCTCGAGCAAGCATGCACAAGCAGAGGGAGGGGCAGGAGAGGGAGAGAGAGAATCTTACGTAGACTCTGCGAGCACCCTGTCTAATGGGGGGGGCTGGATTCCAGTCAACTCCAGAGATCATGACCTGAACCAAAATCAAGAGTCAGATGCTTACCAGGTTGCCACCCAGGTGCCCCTAAAACTGAACTCTTGATCTCCCTCTGTTTTTGTTTCGTTTTTGTTTTTTCCAAAAATTATAGCATCCCTGAGTTGCAACGTGGCAAACCATGGGAGTACAAAAATTGGCTTAGGGCCAGATTGCAATAGTTTTTGCTTGTTTGTTTTCCTTAAGGAATTCTAGCCCCTATTCTGATATTTAAATTTGAGATTCAACTGGACATTAGTTGTTAGCTTGCTTTTAAAAGTTTAGCGTACCATGTGTAGTACTTTTCCACATGCTGTCATTCAGTGAATTTACCTGTTGCAGGTCTGTTTTGTGGCCAAACCTGTGCAAACCATGGTTACTCTTTCTTTGGGGAAATCAGAAGTAGCCTTCCCAGGAGACTATTTGAAAACTTCTGAACATAATTTATAAAAATCATTAAGTGGAAGTTTAAGTATGCACAAAAAGTAGGTAAGAAATCATTATGAATTTCCATATTCCTGTCATCTAGCTGTAAACAGTATTACAAACTCTGGCTCACTTTTTAATATTATTAAAGAAAAAATTTCTTTTAAAAATTTATTTATCCACCTGTGCGTGAGAGAGAGAAGGAGGAAGAGAAAGAACAAACTGAGCAGGAGGGGCAGAGGGAGAAGGAGAGAGAATCCCAAACAGAGCCCATGCTGGATGCAGAGCCCTTCGTGGATGGGTGTAGAAAGCCTCACGCGGCTCTCCGATCCCATGGCCATGAGATCACAACCCAAGATGAAACCGAGAGTCAGTTGCTTAACCAACAGCACTACCCAGGTGCCCCAAATAGCTAAAATTTCTTTAATCAGAACAAAGTATTTTATATATTGGTTGTCTAAATGGTAGAATCCATTTCTTTTTAAAAAGATTTTGTTTATCTGAGAGAGAGAATGACTGGGGGAGGGGCAGAGAGAGAGGGAGAAGCAAACTCCACTTGAGCAGGAGCCGGATCGTCTGAACCTTAAGGACCGTGGATCATGACCTGAGCTGAAGGCATGTTAACTGGTTGAGCCACCCAGGCTCTCCCATTTTTGTTCTAATATGAAGAAACCCAGATTACACATTTTGTTGCAAGTACTGTGGATTTATGTAAGAGTCGTGGAAAATATGATATATATGACATCTTATTGCTTGCTTTTAGGCTTAATATTAAAAATCTGTTTTTGGTTGTATATGCTTTGGTTATGAGCCAAAAAATTAAGTTTAGAACCCAGAAGCTTACTCTTTTTCTTTTTCTATTTTTCTTTCTCTCTCTCATATACTCTTTCTTTCTCAAATCTCTTCTTCCTCTCTTCCTCCCATCTTTCCTGTATGTTTTGAATAGCTCTACAACAAGTAAGAAATTATTGCTGTTTCTGTCTTGGATCTGTCTGATATTTTCTATTCATCAAGCAAACCAAAGAAGGTACTCTCCTTATTAATAGACTTGGTTGTATTATGCTGAAGAGCAGTTCATTGTTTTTTAATCTTGTGGTGAGCCACTCGAATTAACAGTGATGTAGCTAATGTGTCAAAATCCCTCAGAGCACCTTATCTTATTTGCTTGTTGAAATAACAATAACTTACTAAAAATGTTTTCACATTAGTGTTATATGTCAGCACTTGTGATAATTTGGTACTTATGTCTTGAGTGTTTATTAAAAGAACCATAGCAAATTAATTTATGGCTTAGAAAATTGAACTTTATGAGATATAGATGGAGAGATATATATAGATATTCATCTATGTGTATAACTTTTGTCTTTAGTGTTAGTAATTGTGATGATTCCATTAAAATATGTGTTTTTAGCTTAATTTTAATGAACAGGATGTCCTGTTGTTATTTGTGGCACTTAAAGTTACAATTATATAAAAATTTTAAATTGGAGATTTTTGTAGTAAACAAATTTAGAGTAAATCTTTTATTCTAGGTGGCTAACTGTGTTGTACAAATTGTTATATTGGTTTTCAAATCAGTGATTTTCTTTCTTTTTCTTTCTTCCCTTTCTCTGTAGTGTGGACCTCAATATTTGAGTCTCTCTTCTTGATATCTTTTTTTTTTTTTAAGCTTCTCACATCTTCTTTCTATGGATAATTTTTCTAAACTCAAAGGTGATCATATGATTTTCTGTGTAAAAAGCCATTGGTTTCCTACCAACCTTAGGATAAGGTCTAAATTCATAACATGACTTGAAAGCTCCAGCATAACCTGCTGCCTCTATACTGCCTTACTCCCTGTTTTCATTCTACCTTTGGCAGTACCCATCAATCAGCTGCATAAGTAGCTCAGTAATAGTAGTATAGAAATAATGACAGCTAACATTTTTTGAACACCTATTAATACTTGTGCCAGGTATGTGCTTTATATATATTCTATTCCTTAATCCTCATAATAACTTTAAGTATAGGTATTATAGTGTTAGCATTTTTACAGAGGAGTTACACTGAACTGTTTTGGGGTTCTGAGACACTGTACCTCTGGGCTTTTGCATATTTGTTTTCTCCTTTGATTACCAATAGCTGCAATTCACTGCTTCTTTTACAAACTTTTTTAGAAGTATAGCTACATAGAAAAAAGTATATAGAGTATAAACTTCAGTGAACAAAATGAACATACTCATGTAACCACCCTCACCACCAGATCAAGAAATAGAACCCTCCCCAAGATACCCCCCTCATATCCCCTCATATCCCCCCTCCCAATCACTAATCTCACCTCCCTCCTGAAATGTAGGATTATTTTTGCCTGTTACTGGGTAACTGTTTAAATGGAATTATGCATTTATTTTTTTGTGTCTAGCTTCTTTTTTTTTTTTTTTAAGATTTTTTATTTATTTATTTGATAGAGAGAGAGACAGCCAGCGAGAGAGGGAACACAAGCAGGGGGAGTGGGGAGAGGGAAGAAGCAGCAGGCCCTAGTGGAGGAGCTGATGTGGCTTGATCCCGAACGCCGGGATCACTCTGAGCCAAAGGCAGACGCTTAACGCACTGCGCCACCCAGGCGCCCGTGTCTAGCTTCTTAAACTCAAACATTATATCTGTAAGATTCATTCATGTATTTCTGCTCTCTCAGATACAGTTTCTTCTTCTTTCTATTCCTTTTCATCGCTTCTATAATATCCCTGATATATAAATATGTATAACATTCATCTATTCTCATTTTGATGATAATTGTTGTTTCCAGTTTACATTATTGCAAACAGTACAGTTAACATTCTTATACATTATACATTTTTAAAAAAGATTTAGTTTATTTATTTAGAGAGAGCAATAGAGCATGAGTAGGGTGGGAGGGGCAGAGGGGAGAGGGAGAAGCAGACTCTCTGCTGACAGGGAGCCCCATGCCAGACTTAATCCTAGGACGCGGGATCATGACCTGAGCTAAAGGCAGACGCTTAACCAACTGAGCCACCCACGTGCCCCATATTGCACATTTTTAATTTTGGTTCAGCTCCTTGGTTTATTTTTTCTACCTCATCTTAGCTGACTAGATTTCAGTTTTCCCAAGAAGCCTTTCTTAGCCTCTCCAAGTTTGAATTTGGTACCCTTTTCTGTGCACTGATATCAATTTCACCGTCCTCTGTCATAAACATTTATATATAAATATAACATTTATATATTTATAAATAAATAAATAAAAACATTTATATATATATATTCCACCACGCCTAAAGTATGTGTGTGTGTACACTCAAAAGTATGTGTGTAAGTTGCATGCAAAGAAAAATCATGTTTTCTCTTTTCCTTTTGCACTCACTGAGTACTTAACTAATTGTTGAGTGAGTGAGCTTTTTCAGTACATTCACCCTTCCTTTTGCTAAAAATAAATATAAATCTAATGGAATTGAATGATACACCATCACTGTCTGCCTCTTTGTTTTATTCTATTTAGATATGCAGTTACTTCTTTAAAATAATAAAGCTACGCTAAAATTTGTAATTCTTCAGGCATCTGTGTTGTCCCTTTGTACTTTTGTTCTACCATACAGCTACTTGTGTAAAGTATTTTTAAAAATATTTTATCACTCATGGCATATTTAATAACCCTGTTTCTTGTGGCAAACTAATATTATTTTTTTGTCCTGAGGGTGGTCTTGAGTTTTGTAAATAGCTGTGAAGACGTTTGGAGCTGAGAGACAAGACTCTTTTATGAATGATAAACTGTATCAAAAGTGAGTTAAGATTTCAAGGAATATAGACTCTGTTCTCCTGTCCCCTTCCCCCTTATAGGCTTAAAAACCTGTTTCTTTACAGAATTAAGTCACTAAATTCAAGTAGAGTTAAGCTACTGAGATAAGCTTCTGTAGTATTGCTTTTGAGTTTCTTGTCCCTTAAAACTGGTTTCTTTTTAAAAGTTACTTATATTATACTTGAGTATCACTTTTATTTGTAAGAGTGTTTGCTTTTCATCTTGAATTTATCTTCTCTGATATTAAAATTAACATCTTTAAGTTTTTAACCACCATGCTCATTACTAACACTTCTTTCTCTCTCCCCCTCCCTAAATAAATAATAATAATGATAGTGCATCTTTTACTATTTTATTTCTCCCACTTTCTTCTTAGACTTTCAGCCAGTCTTGCTTATCTCACACATTTTATGTAATATTTATTGATCTTGGTTGTTGCTTTTGCTGCCCTCTTCCCTACTTTCGTGACTTAAGGCAAGTGTTTATTAGAGTTTAACAGAAGTAAAGCTTTTTTAAAAATGAAGACTTTGTCACTGTTTTAGTCTTCTCTAGTCACTGTCATTTGGTTCTCAAATGTTTGTTTTTATATTAGTCACCCTTTATTGTTTTAAACTTCTTCTATCTCTTTATTTGAGATAGTGTTGGAAAGTATACATGGTTCCTCTCTCCCCTTGACTGCTCTCCCCATCAGCCATGAAATTCAACTGTACATTGTTGTATCGTTTTTTTAAATGGGGCTTGAACTCATGGATCCTGGAGATCATGACCTGAGCTGAGATCAAAAGCCAGATGTTTGGGGCGCCTGGGCAATAGTTGCTGCCTGCCTCAGCTCAGGGCGTGATCCCAGCGTTGTGGATTGGGTTCCCCATATCAGGCTCCCCAAGCAAGGCGAGCCTGCCTCTTCCCTCCACTCCCCCGCTTATGTTCTCTCTCGCTGGCTGCTCCCTATCTCTGTCAGCACATACATAAAATCTTTAAAAAAAAAAAAAAAAAAAAGCCAGAGCATTAACTATTTGAGTCATCCAGGGTGCCCCAACTATATTTTTACTATTATTTTTAAAGATTTTATTTGTTTATTTGACAGTGTGGAGCAACAAAGACGGAAGCAGCAGAGGGAGAGAGAGAGGGAGAAGCAAGACTCCCTGGTTGCAGCAGGGAGCATTCCATGTGGGACTCCATTCCAGGACCTGATCATGACCTGAGCCAAAGGCAGATGCTTGGGTTTACTGAGCCACCTAGGCGCCCCCTCAACTACATTTTATTAGACGAATCACGATGACAGATCCTGGGGATACAACAGAGGCAGTAATGTTGTTCCTGTTGTCAAGGAGCTAAACATTCTAGCTCCCTTCCTCAACAACAACAAAAAGAAAAAAGAAAAAGAAATGTCTCAAATTGGTTAGAACATACTTGAAGACTGGTGCTGATAAAATTCTGACAAATAAGATTGAAAAGACTTTGATACCATTTAGACAGTACTTATATACCAACTCTATGTGTATTTTATACATGAACAACTGTAAGCTGCTTAATATTGGTTACTCAGCTAGTTGTAAAGCTGAAAGAAAATGTTTTGAAGGTTTGGAAGACAGGATACTTAAAAAAGATGAACAAAGATTATGGAAAAGGATTTCAGATAGACAACATGTACAAAAAGCTCAGGTGTGTAAACATAGTAAGTTGTTCCGTATAAGTGACATGTAATTTAATTATGATGAAGTTATGTAAAATGAGGTGGGTGAATAGGTAGAGATTAGATCAGAGAAGGCCATGTATGCTATTTAGAACATGTATGAGTCATCCTGTAAGGAATAGGGACCAAAGAATTTTAAGTGGAATTTTTTTTTTTTTTTAAAGATTTGATTTTATTTATTCGACAGAGATAGACAGCCACGAGAGGGAAACAAGCAGGGGAGTGGAAGAGGAAGCAGCAGGCTCATAGCAGAGGAGCCTCGATGTGGCTCGATCCCAGATCGGCGTGGGATCACGCCCTGAGCCGAAGGCAGACGCTAACCCGGCTAAAGCCACCCAGGCTTTAAGTAGAATTAATAAAGTTCCTACGCTGTTTTAAATGATGAAAGTTGATTAGAATAATGGATCCTGATATTTATTATTAAGAGTAATCAGAGAAAGTTCAGTAAACTTCACATTTTCTGTATTGCTGAGAATAATGTTCATAGAGGTGAATCTTTAAGGTAAACAGAGTTTCACTGAATTGCGCCTTTTCATTTGCAAATATCAGGCCTCCAAAAATTTAGAGTGTAATATTATATATATCCAAGTACCTTCCATCTTAAAGAAATAAAACATGACAGATGAAATGAAATTTCATCTATCGTTGGGCCTTGTCCCATTCCCCTTTCCTTCATCCTGGACGTATATATTTTTCTTTGCTTCTTTAAAAAGCATTCATAGTCTACTTTCTACAAATGATTTCAAAGTGAGAAAGTCAGATATACTTTATGTAATAAGGTGTCTTTTGTAAAAGTTGCATTGAATTTTTCTGTGCTGGATTATTTTAAATGCTCCACAAACCTTATTTAAATTATTATAAGTTTCTTCCTAGAGCATGTTATTACCTATTTTGTCTTTTTCATTTGTATGTAAATCTAGTTGTTTCACCCCATTAGTCTGTTTTTCTTAAAAATCAGACATTAAAAGTTATAAATTATGAATGTTCTAGCATTATAACTCTATAAAAATAATTTACAAACTTAGTAAAAGATAAAGGCAAATAATATGGACACAGAGTGGTCAGAATGTATTTCCTGAGTTTCATATATACCAAGTAGGAGTAAAAGTCTATCTCAGATACTTGTGTGTATTTCTAGTTTGTGAATAGTGTTTAGCTTTTCGCTTATTGCTTTACATTTCACTAAAAATTCTATACAAATTGACTCTGTACCCCGGGGTGTGAGTTTTATTAATTGTTTGATTATAAGTAAATCTTCAACATACGAAGTGTTGATAATAGCCATTCCAAGTCTTACAGAAGAAAGATTAAAGGATTTTTAGGTAAGTTAGGGTCATTTGTCCAAGATCATAAAGCTGATACGATGGGAAATCTGGGACTCCAGCCTGATCTTACCCATATCCGTGATCATCCCGTATTTATGAGAGGGCAAAACTGACTCAGATATAAAAATCAGGGAATGCTAATGGTTTTAATGAGAGGATGAGATCAGTTTCCCCCCAGCAGTGATTCAACAAGCATTTAAATTCTGTGAGCCAATTATTGTAGCATCAAATCAACTGTGTTTTTAAACCTCGTACAGTGTAACTGTTTTGCATGTACTTATCCCTCAGTACTTTTATGACTACTTTGATTTACAATTCTTGTTGCATAAATGTAAATCAGAGAAAGAGGTGGGATAATTAAGATAGTCTTTTGGGTTTTGTCTTTTAGTTTATATTCAGACATACTGACCCAGTTTTCCTAACCCTTTTCAAAACCTGTTTTTGAACCAGCCTTGGCACTATTGACATTTTTGGGCTGGACAGTTCCTGTTGTGGAGTTTTGTCCTGTGTGTTGTAAATATTTAGCAGCATCCTTGATTTTAGTAGAACCTGTAGTTCCACTACATGCTCATGTTTGAGGTTACAAGACCTTGTAATAGAGACATGTTTATTAATAGAGGCACCACAATCCTTAAGTTATAGTAGAAAATATATTTGACATATGCTACAGAAAGAAAAATAGTAAGACGTGCAGCTTAAGAAAGAGGCAGTGGATGGGGTGCCTGGGTGGCACAGCGGCCAAGCAACTGCCTTAGGTTCAGGGTGTGATCTCATGTTCTGGGATCGAGCCCCACATCAGGCTCCTTTCCAAGTGAGCCTGCTTCTTTCCCTCTCCCACTTCCCTGCTTGTGTTCCCCTCTCAAGCTGGCTGTCTCTATTCTGTCGAATAAATAAATAAAATCTTAAAAAAAAAAAAAAAAAGAGGCAGTGGGTTACATTGAAACTAGTGTCTTAGGTTCTAAGCATAGTAGAAAAGTACTAAACTAAGCAAGCATGTGTAAATATCAGTATTTCTTCTCTTAGAACAAAGATAGATATAAATAAATAAATGGCTGTAATTTCGTAGAAAGAATCTTAATGTAAAGAAAAGATAATTACTAAGAACTGGTAGTTTTTATACCTTGTAATTGGTCTGTGTTCTAAAAGTTCTTTGAGAATGTAAAATGTCTTTGGTCTCAGGGTTAATTTTTTCCCTCAAACATTTATTCAACAAATATTTGAGTGCCTTATGTGGGCTAGACGAATTGGGGCTAGCATAGCAAGCAAGATGACATGGTACTCTTACTTGGAGCTTTAAAATTTCATGGATTTATCAAATAAAAATATCAAAGATTTATTTATGTGAATTTTTCCCTGTTACTCGCCTTCTCCCAGTTGGAGTTGAAGGCAGAATACTTGTCTCTCTTCTTACTTACCAGTGTATTGCCAACTTCTAGAACACCTGGTTCATGTGTAAATATTTGGTAAATGAATAATTGGTTACTTGGGAAGAGACATTTGGTACCAAGCACATGATTACCAGAATTGTGATAAGTGCTCCAAAGGGAATAATACAGATATCATGTAATACTACATGAAACACAAATAGGATCTAGTGTAGTCTAAAGCTAGATTAGTTTAGACAAAGCTTTAAATTGAGTCAGTGAGTACTTTTCTCCAGCATTACTGAGATATAATTGGCAAATAAAATTGTATATTTTTAAAGTATACATTGTGATGATTTGAGGAATATATACTTTGTGCAATGATTACCATAATATTAACACATCATTACTCACATAGTTCCCTTTTGTGTGTGTGCTATGATGAAGCTTAAAATCTACTCTTAGCAAATTTCCAGTACACAACACAGTATTACTATGTTCTTGATTAGACTCGTGAGTTTATTCATCTTTTAACTGAAGGCTTGTTCTCCTTGACCAGCATCTCCATCTTCCCCCACCTCCCAGCCCCGGTAAACCACCATTCTACTGTTTTTAGAGTTTAACTTTTTTTTTTTTTTTTTTTTGGTAAGTTTCCACATAAAAGTGAGATCAGACAGGTTTGTCTTTCTGTCTGGCTAATTTCATTTAGCATAATGTCCTTAGATATCCATGTTGTTGCTAAGGGCAAGGTTTCTTCCCCGTCTGTAGCGTGACTCTCACATCTTCTTTATCCATTCATTCATTGAAGGACACTTAGGTTGTTTCTGTGTCTAGCTTTCATTAAAATAATATGAAGTGGGGGCAGATATCTCTTCAACATAGTGATTTTGTTTCCTCTCAGATATATAGCCAGAAGTGAAATTGCTGGATCATATGGTATTCCATTTTTAATGTTTCAGGAAACCTTTATACTGGTTTCTGTAGTGGCTGCACCAATTTTACATTTCCAACAATAGTGCACAAGGGTTTCCTTTTACTGCACTCCTCACCGGCGCTTGGTATCTCTTATCTTTTTGATTACAGCAGTCCTAACCAGTGTGAGGTGATAGTCATTGTGCTTTGATACGCATTTCCTGATTAGTGATGTTGAGTACCTTTTCATACCTATTGGCCATTTGTATGTCTTCTCTGGAAGAATGTCTACCAGTTCCTCTCCCCATTTTTAATTGATTGTTTTTTGCTGTTCAATTGTGTGAGTTCTTTATATATTTTAGATATTAACCCCTTATCTTATGAAACTGATTCCTTGGTTTGTAAATACTTTCTATTGGTTGTCTTTTTCATTTTGTTGGTCATTTCCTTTGCTGTGCAGAAGCTTTTTAGTTTGATCTAGTTTTTAATTTTTAGTTTGATCATGTTTTTACTTTTCTACTTTTGTTGCCAGTGCTTTTGGTATCATATAAAAAAAAATCATTAAGTTAAGACTAATGTCAGGGAGTACTTTCCTGTTTTCTTCTAGGAGTTTTATGGTTTTAGTGGACTTCTTAATACCAAGATTTTAAGAATTAGTAGGAGTTATTCAGACATGTTTTGGGGTAAGACTGGGGGGGTTGGAATGTATTGTAGGTTGAAGAAACAGCTTTGTGTGAATGCGGAGGTGGGATATATAATGTAGATTTTTAGGGCTTGAGAGTTGGCAGAGGTAGGGGGAGATGGGGGTAGCATGGTACTGATGGTATATTGACTTCGCTTATGTACTGAAATACTGAACATTTGTAGTAAAAATAATAACATTACAGTATTAGCAATTAAATAGAAAAAGCTTTTAAGTGGTAATTTAAAAAATTTCTTATTCTGATACTTGAGGAAAGTCTGTTTTACTCAATTAGAAAAATGGGACTCCATCTTCCATCTATGTACTGATGACCCCAAGTCTATGTTTCTGCCTCTGGATGTTTTTTATGTTTGATTTTATGCTCACATATCCGCAAGCATATCCAAAAATGGACTTTTTCTCATATCTACCAATTATGCAAAACAAAACCAAAACAAAACCGCTTCATGGATTTCCTGTCTCAGTGAATGTTTGACCACTCAATTTCAAGCCAGAATTCTTAATTCCACTCAGCCTTCACCTTTTAAAATAATGAAGCTATGTCACCATTTAATTATTATTTTCACTTAATTGTATTATGTCACTCAGAACTGTCATCTTTCTTAGGTAAACTTCTGCCTAACTTAGGTTTCTTTGTTTTTTTCTCTGCCGTATTTCGCAAAGTTTTCTAGCCATCTATCTTTATTCTTTCCATTTAGTCTATAGCCACCTGCCCTTGAGTGATCTTTCTGAATGCGAAAGCTAATCCTGTCTCTTGACTACTTCTATAAAGTGTGATCTAGCATGGCTTATTCTGACTTTCAAGGTAAAATTAACTACTTGGCAAATGCACTAGGCTCCTTCAGGATCCACGTTATGTTCATCTCTCCAGCCTTATATTTGCCTTTTCTTCACATCATTCTTTATTTTTGCCATAGTTTTCAATTTCTAGGCATAGCTGTTTAAATTTAAATTAATTAAAACTAAATAAAAATTTTAAATCTGTTCCTCAACTCCTGTATTGGACAGCACAGATATAGAACATCTCTATCATTATGTAACAGTTCTATTGAGTGCTGCCTTTTGGAGTATATAAGCTCTCTATTCCCCATATCTTTATGTACGCTAATCTCCTTTTCTATATGTGTAATGTGCCCTTCTCCTTGTTTTGCCAACTAATCCTCTTTTTCCATTAAGACTCAGTTTGGGTGTCACCCATTTCTGAAAACCTTACCTGACACCATCTTTTTCTATCTCCTCCAATGCCAAAGTCTGAATTCTTGCCTTTTGCCTTAATGTCTATTGTATTTAAATCCATGAATCAGAGTTTAGTTGTAAGATTCTAGCCGATAGCAAGTACCGAAATTTTGCAACCATAGTTTTACTCAGGATAGCTTTTATGTTGAGTGTAGCATGGATTTTTACCACCATGGAAGTACAGATACACTTAAATGGATTTATCATCTGAGTACTGACCAAAGAAGCATTTCATTAAATAATTGCACCCAGAAAGACAGCTTGTATGTTATATAGGTTGAAGTTACTGTGGACTTGTTACATTTAATAAGATTTAAAACATAGAATAGAATCTACAATCTGTCTAAAGGTAATTACAGATAGAAAAGCATTATAATCAGGTGTGTTTTCATTACAAAAATATAGTATTAGGTTTGTAGCCCTGAGGTTAACTTTACTACAATAAAGTATTATGATAAGCAGAGGGGGAATGAAGAAATCATCAGCGTAGTGCCCACCCCCTCAAGTTTATAATATGGTTACTTATCGTAGCAAGTTTTACCTCTGTTCTATTTGTTACCCACTACTTCCTGTATCTCACGATCTCTTGGTGTATTTCACTCCCTCGTAATCTTAGGGTTTTTTTTTTTTTTTTTTTTTTTTTTTTTTAAGGTAGTTTCTCTGTGTATACTCTGTATCGTGCTTTTGTTTCAAATCATTATTCTATCCCATAGAGAAGGCTCTTTATCTTTGAGGATCATGGGATTTTTCGGTATATCATGAACAGTTAAGTTACCTTTCATCACTGATGACTTTGACATCTAATTCTTAAGCCTTTTCATCTTTACTTTAAACCCCAACATCATTTTTGTGGTTGGACTTTATTGTTCTTAAGTGATACCCCATTAAACCGTAACCTCACAGTTCATTTAATTCTCAGTAACTTAATCTTCACCTTTCTGCTTTTTAAATCTCTTATGCTATTTTTAAAAATTTAGCTAGGTTTATTAAAATATAATTCTTACAGAGAACAGTTTTATGAATTTTGATACACAAGCAGTTCGGTAACCAACTCTTCAACAATCAAGATATAGAGTAAAGTTCCCAATAACCCAGAAGTTTTTTTTTTAAAGATTATTTATTTATTTATTTATTTATTTATTTATTTATTTATTTATTTTAGAGAAAAGAGCACAAGCAGGAAGGGCAGAGAAAGAGGGAGAGAAAATCTCCCTCACAGACCTCTTACTCCCAGCGCTGAGTGGGAGGCCGAGGCTTGATCTTACGACCCTGACTATGCTACCCATGACCCCATCCCCAGAAGTTTTTTTGTGCTCCTTGGTAGTCATCTCCTTACCTATACCTGGGCACTGGCAACCATTGATCTGCTTTTGACCCTACCGCTTTTGCTTTTTTCCAGAGTGTTATATAAATGGACCTCACAGTATGTACTTTTGAGTCTGGCTTCCCTTCACTTAACAATATGCGCTTTTGAGATATAGCCATATTGTTGCATGTCAGTAGTTTGTCTTTTGCTGGATAGTATTTCATTGTACCATGGTTTATCCATTCAACAGTTGAAGAACATTGGGTTGTTTCCCCAGGGTTGGTAATTGTGAATGAAGCCCCATGAACACTTGTTAGGCCAGGTTTTTATGTAAATGTAGTTTTTGTTTCTCTTGCAAATGTCTAGAGTGGGATTGTGGATCATGTGGTAGTATATGGCTTAACTTACTAGGAAATTGTCAAACTGTTTTCTAAATTGTGCCATTTTACATTCCTGCCAAAGCAATTTATGAGAAATCTAGTTGCTGTACTACCAGCATGTGGTATTAGCAGTTTCTTTTTAGCCATTCTAATTGGTGTGTAGTGATCTTTTTATTGGCATTTTGATTTGCATGTCAATGATAAAATGATGTTGTACTTCTTCTTCATGTGCTTATTTTACATCCGTATGTTCCTTCTTTGGCGATCCTGTTTAAATCTTTCTATCCTGTTTAAAAAAAAATTGAGTGTTCTTCTTATTGTGTTTTGAGAGTTCTTTATTTAGTCTAGATACTAGTCTGTTATCAGTTATGATTTGCAAAAATTTTATTTATGCTATTAACCAGCATAACTACTATTTTTACTCTTTAGGTAAGTTGATCATCTTTTAGAATTATTGGAAATGGGAAAATTATCTTTTATATTACCTTAACTTAACAATTTTTGAGGAATCTTCATTTTTTTTTTTGATATAGCACCAATGGTCTGTATTCTTCTGCTTGAATAATTTCATTTAATATTTCTTTTGTATTGCGGGTCTTCTGATAAGTAATTTTCTCAGTGTTTTTTTTTTTTTTTGTTTTTTTTTTTTTTACACACCCCCTTCTCGCAGCCGGGGGCCGGGCCGGCCAACGCGGCCGAGTTCCCGGGGACTGGGACCGGGGCGACCCCCGGGCGCTCGCGGGGCGGGGGTCGCGGGTGAGCCGGCTGGGGGCGAGGGGCGGCGGGGGCGTCGCCCGAGGGGCGGGGGCACCCAACTCTGCCCTCTCGCGCTCGGCGGCGGCGGCGCTGTGTGTACCCCTTTAAGAAGGAGCTGCTCGAGCGCTGACGGTTGGGATTTGAAGTTCTTCCTCCCTCTTTGGAAGTCTGGACGGATGGGGGGTGTTGCCATGGCGACGGCACCCTTCTCCGCCCCCCCCCACCTTACCCCCTCCTTTTCCCCTCGCGGACGCCCGGACGACTCTGGTCCTCTTGTACTGTCATGTGATGGACCCTTCCCTGCACACACACGCACATCATCCTTCCCACCTACCATCCCCGTTCTCTTGCAATTCCGTCTTCCTTTTGGTGGGGTCGGAATCGTTTTGCTACAAACTTCTGGCTTGGGGCTGTCATTCTGCGGGTTGCTCGGGGTGGCACATTGTGGGAACTACCCACTGTGCCGCGGTCGCTTTTTTGTCTGAGTGAGACGTGTGCGAGGAGCTGTTACCCAGCAGGTTGGTTTAGTGGGCACAGAAGGGACTACGAGGGTTATGGGATGGGGTGTGTTGTCCTTGTTTGTTTTGGGGGTTGTGGGTTGGAGAGCAGGGGAAGAGGTAGAAAGGAAGGTTGCATTGTCTTAAGGAGTGGATGGGTAGCGGTAGCAGCTTGCTCGCTGGCGATTAAATCTTGGCATTTGGAGTTGAGGAGTAACCTGAGTGCCTTAAGAAAACAACTCTTTTACCTTGTTTCCATCTGTTCTTGCGCCACCTCGCGCCCCTTTTCCCCCACCCCCTCAGATTTGTTTGGTTAGCGCCTGAAGATCCTTCTTGTTTTTCCCTAGTGAAAAGGAGACCGCGGTGGAATAAACTAGTACAGCTTCAGCTTAGAAATGTGCATTGCAGAGTACGGTGGATATAGGAAAATGTACAAGAAGGAAGCTTGCTCCGACTAGGAGCATTTAAGTTCACTTTAAGCAATAAACTGTTTTACCCTTATAAAATATATTTTGGTCTTATTTAAGGAAACATTCTGGGAAATAGCTTTAGTCAAGTATTTATAAGTGATTTTAGTTCTTAGAAAAAGTAAAAAAAAACCCTCACGGTATTCTTTTACAAAAATGTTAAGCCAAGTGTTGCTAGTGCTTCCTGAATACAAAATGGACCCATCTTTTTTTTTAAGCTTTTATTTATTTATTTGACAGAGAGATAGGGAGCACAAGTAGTGAGAGCCGCAGGCAGAGGGAGTGGGAGAAGCCGGCTGTCCGCGGAGAAGGGAGCCCGACCCAGGGCTCGATCCCAAAACCCTGGGATCCTGACCTGTGCTGAAGGCAGCTGCTTAACCGACTGAGCCATCCAGGCGCCCCAAAATGGACCCATTTTTATAATTGCTTATGTAAGGATCTCTTCCACTGACAACCTGTTTAGAAATTGTTGAGTTGGTTCACAGGATGATAGCATTCAAACACTGGCTCACGATGTAATTGTGTTAAGTTTTATCAAGGCACGCAGTGATTTGTAGATGTCCTCGGTCAGTTTTCATGTTTTGGAATACTTTGAGGAAGGGAAAAATTTCTTTTTGTTTAGATACATTAAGTATGGCTCTGTAACACAAAAATATGTGTAGTTTTGAAAAACAGTCAAATTTTAAATGACTTTGGATTTGATGGAAAAACTGATTTAGAATATCTTTCTGCCTTACCTGCTCAGACACGCAAGTATGATTAGAAGACATTGAAAATTGAGTTGATGTGGTATGTCTAACATGCAATCTCTATATTTTTAATGTAATGTATAACTGTACTGTATTTGAAAGGAAATTTTTTCCTGGACTCTAACTGTATTTCAGAATTGTTTCCCATAGTCCCAGTCGGGAGACATAGTAAAACCCATCTCATACTTTTGTTTTAGTCATTGTTATTTTTACATAATAAAACTCTTTTAAACAGATTTACACTTGTTGATTTGGTTTTTTCAGTATCATATATGTGAAGCACTTATTTATTCATAGTGTGAATTAGGATTAAGTGTAGTTTGTGTGATTATTTTAAATTACTTTTTGCTATTAACGTGCTTATATTCAGTACTTAACTTTGTAAACATATTTGCAAAAAAAGCCCAATTCTTTTTCGTTTTGCATGTGTGTGAATATTTTTATGTATATATATTTTTGTATTGAATATATTCAGTGCTCTTATTGCTTGAAATCCTTTTCATAAATTATACTTTCTATAATTTGGAAAAGAAAATGATCCAAAAGTCTTATTTTTATATGAGACAGAAATTGTAAGCAGTGCCCTAGGGTTATTCAGCAAATTAGTATTGAGCCAGTAGTGAAGTTTTAAATCTCAATTCTTAGCCTAAGTTTTTAAAGTAATCTGATTTTTTTTAATAACTCAGATAATATTCTAATTTCATAAGGGAAAAAGTTCATTTTAGTTGTCATGACTGCTGGTAGTTAGTTGTGATGTTTGCTTTTCTCTATTTGTGGAACTCATGTCTTTAGGTTAGATTTGTGACTACTTTGTGATTTATTCCTCGTTTTTCTTTTTTACAATTTAATTGAAAAGTTGTTCTACAAACTTTATGTCCTGATTAATAGCCCTATTTAATGTGGTGCTTTTTATAATTTGATTATTTTTCTGTAATCATCCTATACAATGCTATAATTTTCAGTATGCTCAGCTAACAAATGTTTGAGTGCTTATTGAATATAGTTAATAGTATCCTAGTACTCAGTATGACATTGAGTGATAACAGATAGTCGTGGGTCTTATGGAATATATAATACAATTAGTATCTGATAAGTCATTAAATTTAAAACAAAGTAAAGTCAAGCATAAAAGAAATGCATTAGCATATTTTTAAATATTACCAGGTCTTGTATAGTCTATTAGGATATTCAGTCTGGGAGATAGGCCGAGTTTTTTGTTTTTCTACTTTTTGCTAACTTTTAATTTTGATAAAATTTCGAATTTACAAGAAAAGTTGGAAGAATAGTACGAGGAACTCCTAGGTACTCTTACCCACATTCACCAATTGTATTACGTTATGCTGCATTTATCATTCTTGCCTTATATCTATTTTTTTTCTGAACCATTTGAGGATAATTTAGTGACATCATACCTCTCGACCCTTAAAATTCTTCAGTGTATATTTCCTAAAACCAAGGACATTATCTTACCCAACCACAGTGTAAATTATTAAAACCAGGGGATTTAAAAATGACATAATACTATTACCTATTTCATAATCCATGCTCAATTTTTATCTTTTTTATCTATAAGCTCCCCCCTACCTCGCAGTCCTGGATCATGTATTGCATTTGGTAGTACTACCTCTTTAGTCTCTCTTAATCTGGAACATTTCCTCAGCCTTTCTTGTATGCTTGACCTTGACATTTTTTAAAAGTACAGGATGGTTATTTTGTAGAATGTCCCTAATTTGAATTTGTCTGTTGTTTTCTCATGACTACACTGCTTATACATATTTGGTAGGAATACCTCTAAAGAGATGTTCTCTTTTTATCAGTACATCATATCTTGAGGTTCATGATGTTGGTTTGTCCCAATGTTGGTGATGTTAGCTTTGAAAATTTGGTTAAGGTGGTATTCTCCATTATTTCTCCCTGAAAGTTATTATTCATCCTTTTGTAATTAAGAATGTAATTTGTGGGAAAATATTTTGAGGAACAGAATATTAACATAGTCTCACCAATATTTCACCCACAAGTTTTAACATCCATTCATGATTTTCTAACTTCATCATTCCTCCTATAATTAGTACTTGGTATTCTGTCATAAAGCAATCTTTCTTATCTCCTCCATTATTTATTTATTTATTCAGTTATTTTTATCAGCATGAACTTATGGATTCTTTATTTAATGGTTAAATCCATTGCTGTCATTACTTTGATTCCCAGATTGTCTCAGGTTTTGTCTTTGGGAGCCTCATCAGTTTTTGACAAGTCACACCTCTCCACAACCCCTCACCCTCATCTCTCAAATGACAGCACTTCCTTCCTGCCAAAACAAGATATTCCAGGTTCATCATCCAGCCCCAACGTAAGCCATTTCTCCAAATAACCCTGCATTCTTTTTAGTGGAGAATAGATTTAGATACCAAAATCTGAACACTAGGTTTCAGGACTGTTTTTAAACCCTATTTTTTTCTGACACAGAAGCTAATACTCAGTGTAACTGATTTGCCTAAGGTGGCAACAACAAAACAAAATGCAAAGATTTGATTAGAATCATTCTGTAAACTCCAGTTTCTTTTCTACATACCAGTGTTGTCCAGTAGAAATATAGTGGGATCCAAATATTTAATTTAAAATTTTCTAGCAACCACATTTGAAAAGCACATTTTTTAAGGCCAATATCCTCAAAATATTTTAACATTAATCCATACTAAAATTGTTAATGAGTTAGTTTACATTCCTTTTTTAATATTAAATTTTTGAAGTTAGGCATTTTATACATCTAGCACATCTTAATTTGAACTCGCCACATTTCAGGTGCTTAATAGCCACACATAGCCAAATGGCTACCTCATTGGACAACACGGTTCTATAGTATAGTAGCTCCAGTCAGCTCTTGATACCATGGTACCACTTATTTCAAATGTGTTGATAATAACCAAACCCACAACTTAATTTGTCTTTCTCCAGACCTTTTATTTGTATAGAAAATACAGCAAATAAATAGGCTCTGGAGCTAGACTACCTGTGTTTAAAGCCTACTGTTACCACTTACCAACGTGGACTAGTTACTTACCCTCTCTGTACTTCAGTTTCTTATCTGTAAATTGGAGATAATGAAGTGGTTTGAGAATTAATTATGTTGCTATATGTTAGTGTCTACCCTATAAAAAGCATTCCATAAATATTAGGTATTATTCGTGATTTAGACAGGTTATTAGCAGCTTTGAGCTTTACGTTTTTGCCAGTAGATTCTTTCTGGTGGGAATGCTGATAAACAATAAAAGGATCATGAGGCATATTAGAGGAAAGGATAGTGAGGGCTTGCATGATCTGTATTCCAGGGTTATTTTAGAGCCACAGAGTCAGAGTTTTAGAATCACAGTATATCACTTAGCATAATCCTGTCTTTTCATATATGGGGAGATCAAAAGAATGATGCCTTCCTACATTATAAGGAATCTTTTGCTTTGGAAATCCTGAATACGAGAAATTAGTTTAAATTCATTTTAAAAATCTGTATCATACCGGGTCATCTTGAAGCTACTATTTGTCAGTACCTACTCTGTTTTACTCTTCCTGTTAAACACATCACTGCCTTAGTGCTTCACACTCTGCAAGTGTTTGTAGAGTGGACTTTCTTCCAAACTACCTGTGCCCTTTATAATAGCAGTGTCGGCATCAGAGGCTAGTCTCTTCCTCTATTTTTAACCTGTGAAGAAGTTATGGGAGCCCTTGATAGAGCTGTGACTCTTAAAGACAGGACAGTCCAGATAAATAAAATTCTAGATAATCAACTTGACATTTCTTTCTTGCTGCTTCTTGCCTTCTGCTCTTTTGTCTTTCCACTAAGTTCTGCTTCATCTTGTCATTATTGCCATGAAAATTTCAGAAATCTGAATTTGATGAGGACTGGTATGGATGGGTCAGTCACCCAAAAACCTTGGCACTTGGCTGTACAACTATTTTTTTCAAGCACTAGCAGGTTTTTTTTTTTTACCAATTTAAAAAGGTGTAAATTATGGAACTGTTAACATGGACAAGGCATATGGGATCTATGGTGATAATGAGTAGTTGGGTGTTTAAGACGTGTATCCAACTTTGTCTTTACCATAGGCATATCAGTGGATTTCATGTATAAAATTTGAAATTCTGTGGGGCGCCTGGGTGGCTCAGTCGTTAAGCGTCTGCCTTTGGCTCAGGACGTGATACCGGCGTTCTGGGATCAAGCTCCGCATCAGGCTCCTCTGCTGGGAGCCTGCTTCTTCCTCTTCCACTCCCCCTGCTTGTGTTCCCTCTCTCCCTGGCTGTCTCTCTCTCTCTCACATAAATAAGTAAAATCTTAAAAAAAAATAAAAAAAATAAAATTTGAAATTCTATGTTCTCCTGGATTATTTTATACTTGGAAGAGTAAAATTCTGCCATCCTTAGAACCAAGCAGTGTGTGAAATTTGTATTTTTGCAGATGTTAGATACAGGCTACAAGCTGGTCTGAGCATATCATAGTCTCCTTTCTGCATGGTGCTGTCTCTTCATGTCCATGCTGTTTCCTTTGGCTGGCTATATATATGCAGCCTTCTCAGCTTGGCTGTGCACCCTGATACATTGTTATGTGTCCTCCATGTTTCCCAGACTTGTCTGACTTTCAACCCTGGTCTTTAATTCTACCACAGTGCAGTCCTGGTGGAACAACAAAGGCATGTAGATTTTTGGATATGCAGTTTTTTCCCCTTATTAGTAAATTCAGCCTTTCAGTTATAATATTCTATATTTTTTGTGTGTGATTTCCTGTCTTTTTCTTTTTCGATAGTGTTCCTTCTTTTTGGTATATATACTTATATATATAAAAATATAAATATATATATTGGTAAATATAAGTTTATATATATAAATATAAATATATATAACCAGCATTCATGGATAATAGATAACAGTTGGTTAGAGCACCAAATTCATACATTCAAAATTTGGGGGACCCATTTAACTTTATTAGAGTCCATACTTTGGGCTGAATCTATCATTAAGAAATTCTTTCAAAAGTTTTTATTCACCACAGAAAGTAAAAGAATGTGAAATTTAATGAAGAATCACTTTTCTATATCTCATTCTATATCTCATCTCTATATCTCATCTCATCTCTATATCTCATCTCATCTCATTTTGTACAGTTTTCTAATGGTTGACAAGAAACCTATCCTGCTTATTTCATTCACTTCTTGTTTTTCTTTTTTCTTTATTTTTATTTGTTGCCACGTTATTATTACTTTCTTTATGCTATCTCACGGATTCAGTTTTTATGGTGAAGTAAGCATGTTGGGCAGATTCAGATAAGATTTTAGTTTATAACAGTATCTGTATTGCTGGTTTCATTGTCTTTCAGCCTAGCGTATAATATATATTAAGTCATTTTTTGGAATACCTGCTTTGGTTTTGTAGTTTACAAAGCAGTAGCATCTCCCATTTGTCTTTCTTCATCAAGTAAAAACTCATAATCATATTCGATTAGTTGTTCATAGTTTACCAGATTGCTTTTTCCCCATTTGATTGTCTAGCTGCTTCTTTACAGCCCATACATTTTCATCTGCTTTTACTTCTCTTTTGTACACATTGCCCCAAATTCCCGACTTTTTAGTTACATCTTCTACCCTCCATCCTCAGTCACTTTTAAAAATCAATTGCAACCTAGAGTCTTTTCTAAAGTATTTATTGAAAAACAAGTTTGAGACCTTTTTTCAGATTGGCCAGTTCTTTTCTGATGGGTATGTGCAGGGTGTGTATTTTAGGTAGTAACTTGTCCAGTAGTCTTCATATTTAAGTAGTCAGCCATTTAGGGACAAGGGACTGGGTCTTCACAAATGGTAGAAAGGACTAAGAATTGAGAGAATATGGTTTCTTTCTTAGCTTTAATCATTATAGCCTTTGGCACAAGTCATTTATCTGTAAACTAGGATAGTATCTATCCTCATATGTTCACTTTTTTGTTTTGGGGAAAGGTCTATAATACTTATGTAGTAGTGGTTTCTGGCTGAAGATATAAATTAAGGTATTAGGTATAATTAGCAGCATAAAGATGATCATTTAAACCCATGGAAATAGATGAGATCATCTAGGTATAAGGGATAATATAAGTAGAAAGGAGTACTCTATACCGTGCCTTAAGAAATCTTAGCATTCTTTGGGCAGAAGAAGGGGAGCTTCAGAATAAGTCCACTGAACTTTTACACTAAAAAGTAAGGCAGTTACCTCTAAGTAGGAAAATCAAGAGCTAGTAGTATCACCAAATCTAAGGAGAGGAGTGTTACAATAAGAAAGGATTGTTACATGTTGTTTGAGATGTTAACATCAAACAGGAATGTTTGAAATGTTCCTTCAAACAGGAAAGTATACATTGTTTTTGGCAGCATGTAGATTCTAGGTGACATTAACTGGTAATTTCAGCTGTGGTGGAGAAGGAAGCCATATTGTAATAGGCTGGAAAACAGTTAAGATGTATATAAGAGGAGATAACGTTTGTAGTAGACTACTCGTTTGAAAAGCTACGTTTTGAGGAAAAACAGATAAATGAAGCAGTAATTGGAAGAACCTGGGGTCTAGGGATGTTTGTTGCTTAGGTGGGAGATAACAATTATGATGGGGAATGCTTTTTTTGAATCAATAATAATCAATGATTACTTTGATGTTATTTAACTTGAGACTTGAATGTAACAAGATATTGAAACAGGGAAATAGAACGGCCTGGGTTTGACTCACTGAATGTGAACTATAAAAGTATCTCTTGGGGTGCCTGGGTGGCTCCCGTCGGTTAAGCAGCTGTCTGCCTTTGGCTCAGGTCATAATCCCAGGGTCCTGGGATTGAGTCCCGCATGGAGCGCCTTGCTCAGCAGGGAGCCTGCTTCTCCCCTTCCCTCTGCCTGCCACTCCCCCTGCTTGTGTGTACTCTCTGTCAAATAAATAAGTAAAATCTTTCAAAAAATAAAAATAACTTTTTTCTTCAAAAAATACTTTCCTAATTAAGTGCATCACTAAGATATATGTGGAATTAGTGTGTTACACAATTTAAAGGAATGATTTTTTTCCAATTAATTTACTGTTGTCAGTTAATCATCAGACATCTTGAGTCCTACTGTGTGCCAGTTGATGGGGTGTAATTCTGTTTCTTATTGGGTTCTGAACTGGAAATAGACTTAGGAATCAGAGATTAAAATATTAACTTTTTAATCTGTAGGTTGTATGGAAGAATTTGCCTTGAAATTGAGGCCAAATCAGACTCCTTTACTCCCTGTACCCCTGAACTGAATTTACCAACCTATCAAAGATAGAGCAGCCGGCACTGCAGACCTCTTCTAAAATACTGGGAAGCTCTGTGCCTGGTAGATCTTGGTGAGTTTACCATGTGATTTGCTTATTGGTAGGTATGACCATCTAGGCAGAGTGAGATGGAGGCTTGGCCATGCATGAAAAATGACCTTTAAAACATTAATTCATCCCACTAGGAACAGCTATCAAGGATGTTGCCAATATTAGTCATTCCTCTTTCCTTTGGGAGGACTGAATAAGGGTAGAGAAAAGGGCAGAAGCTTCTTTCAAAATACTTTCCCTAAGAATGTGAAAATTGTTGGGAGAGGTAGGGACTGTGGGTGAGTAAAAAGCTTATTGTATACACTAGGAATAGGGCTTAGACTTTGCTTTTATTAAAGCACCCACAGTTATCAGGGTTGTTAAGTATTAGAGTTTGTTTAATATAATGGAAAGACAGAAGAGGGAGCAATTAATTTTGATTTGAAATGACAAGGCTTCTAAAGATTGAGTGAAAGCAGGAGTTGGCAAACTTTTTTTTTTTTAATATTCCTTATGCTGTACTTTTCATCTCCTGACTTATTTATTTTATAACTAGAAGTTTATACTTCTTAATCCTCTTTACCTATTTTGCCCATCCTTGCACCTACCTTCCCTCTGGCAATAACCAGTTTGTTCTCTGTATTTAAAGGTCTGGGGTTTTTTGTTTATGTTTGTTTGTTTTGTTTTTTAGATTCCTCATATAAGTGAAATCATGTGGTACTTGTCCTTCTCTGTCTGACTTACTTCACTTAGCATAATACCCTCTAGGTCCATCAGTGTTGTCGCAAATGGCAAGATCTCATTTTTGTTTTACAACAGAGTAATATTCTAGTGTGTGTGTGCGTGCGTGTGTATGTGTGTATCACATCTTTATCCATCCATCAATGAGCACTTGGATTGGCTGTTGTAAATAATGCTGCAGAAACACAGGGGTGCATATATCTTTTTGAATTAGTGTTTTTGTTTCTTTGGGTAAATACCCAGTAGTGGAATTACTGGATCATATGGTGTTTCTATTTTTAGTTTTTTGAGGAACCTCCATACTGTTTTCCACAGTAGCTGCACCATGTTACGTTTCCGCCAGTAGTGCATAAGCATTCCCTTATTCCACATCCTCTCTAACAGTTGTTGTTTCTTGTCTTTTTGACACTAGCCATTATGACTGGTGCAAGGTAATATCCTCAATGTGGTTTGATTTGCATTCCCCTAAAAACCAGTGACGTTAATTATCTTTTCTTGTGTCTGTTGGCCATCTCTATGGCTTCTTTGGAAAAATGTTTATTCAGGTGATCTGCCCATTTTTAAATTGGATTGTGTGTGTGTGTGTGTGTGTGTGTGTGTGTGTGTGTGTTGAGTTGTATGTGTTCTTTATATATTTCGGATTTTAACCCCTTATCAGATATATCATTTGCAAATATCTTCTCCCATTCAGTAGGTTGGCTTTTTGTTTTGTTGATGAGGTTTCCCGTGCTTGTACGAAAGCTTTTTTATAAAGTTCTGGATAATAAATTTGGTCCCTGTTGCAACTACTCAATTTTACCGTTAAAGCGCAAAAGCAATATATAAATGAATGAGCATGGCTGTATTCCAGTAAAAAGTTATTTACAAAAATAGCCATATGTGGCCTACAGATCATAGTTCGCTTATCCCTAAGTTAAATGATCCAGCGGGAGAGTAGGGTGGAGGGAATAGGCAGAGGCTTTGTATAAGCAAAAGTATAGAAGTCTAAATAATGATATATGCTGAAAATTGTCAACACTCTAGTGTCATTGAAGTATAAGGTGGGAGTAGGGAGTAGGACTAGAAGTATAAATTATGGCCTCTCTATAAGGAAGAAATTATGAGTCTTGAAGTTTTTTTTTTTTTTTTAAACGGGTAATAACCATGATCGGATAAGTTGGCTTATGTTCATATTGAACATCTGCTGTTGGTTCAGGTTTGAGGGGCTTTTTGTTTGTAATAGTTTTAAGAAGCTCAAATTGAAGCAGCCCTTTTAAGTCAAAACTGGGAAAATAAGCAATCTCCACTTCAATATATTAATTAAGATGTTGCATTGCAGGGGCGCCTGGGTGGCACAGTGGTTAAGCGTCTGCCTTCAGCTCAGGGCGTGATCCCAGTGTTCTGGGATCGAGCCCCACATCAGGCTCCTCCGCTGGGAGCCTGCTTCTTCCTCTCCCACTCCCCCTGCTTGTGTTCCCTCTCTCGCTGGCTGTCTCTATCTCTATCGAATAAATAAATAAAATCTTTAAAAAAAAAAAGATGTTGCATTGCAGAAGTACTTGCATATGGCACCCTTCTTTTCTGCCTGGGCTCTGAACAACTTGAAAAACAAGGAAAAAGATGGCAGCCAAAATATCACTTCTGTTGATGAGACCAGGTTAGATGAACAGCTTGGTGGGAGAGTTCCATGGGCTGGCATAGGCCAACTTATCCACCCAGTCCTAGGCATACTAGGGAAGCAGAGCAAAATATGAGCTCACCGCAGGTATGTTTTCCCGATAGCTCACTCCCAAGGGGAAAGGAAGCAGAACTGAACTCTGTCTACTCAATTATTCTTTACAAAATCACCAACCAGATCAGGCAGTTAGTTCACTTCCCTAGGGGTGAGGAGAGGCGCGTATTATGCTTGTGAAGAAGCATCTTTCCTCATAGAAACAAGGAGCAAGAAAAAGGTTTTATTCCTCCAACAACCCAGGCTACTTTTTTTGCAGAGTTATATCTGTAGAGAAGTTCAACTGTTATTATACTGAAAAGTCAAACTTACATATTCTGATATTTAAAAAAATATTTAATTCTGTTTGAAACAACCATATTTCTTAAACTCTTTTTTAATGAACTAGATTTTCTACAGACCTGTGTAAGACTTAAATAAAATCCATGTTTGGTGAGAAAAGAAAGACAATACTAACTTCTATACCAAGTGACTTTTTAAATTTAGAAAGAATATAGCTCTATTTTTTTAAGTGAAAAAAGCAGATACTTTGATAAATAGATTATGCTTTTAAACAGCTCTGATTATGGGTGCTTATGCAGTTTATTCACTGGTATCTGTTTCTTTAAAATGTTATAAATTCTTTCTTATCCTCTTCCCTTTCTGAACAATTCAGTACTAAAAGCATCAGGTGGGACCAAGCATGGGTAAGTGTCTACCCTGGATGGTGTATGTGGGAGAGACAGCCATGTCTTCTTGGAGGAGTGCAATGTCGGAGCCTGACAGGGGTGAGGAGGTTCCCCATGTGGGTTGATGGAGTTTCAAGAGGTGAGGAGTAATCTGACTAGAAGGGCATGCTGGTGCAAGTTGTCAGAGTCCCAGCAGGGTATCTGTGAAGGATAGTAGACCTGTTATGAGGGAGGGTTGGTTGTTCCTAGTAAGGGCTGTCCAGACCTGAACAGGGTAAGAGGATAAAGAGGGCATCTACTTGGAGGTGGGTTGGGAAAGAAAGGCATCCGTGTAGGAGGGTAGCATCGTGTGGGTATATTGAGGCTCAGTTGGATGAAGAGGAAGTTGATGCATGGAAACATCCCAGTGTAAGATGTCAGAGCCTGAGGGTGGGGAGAGGAAGGCATCCCATAGGAGGGTCAGCTCAGTATAGGTAGGATGTTAGAGCCTGAGCAGCAGGAGGAGGATATTCTTGTAGGAGGGGTGGTAGGCATGAGGAATAGGAACCTGAACAAAGTGAGGAAGTTATATACATGGAGGAGGCATGGGGGTATTGAGGCAGAGAAGGGTGAGGAAGGTATCCCTGGAGGGAAGGGGAGATAGTGGGAAATTGGTTACACACAGGGAGACTGATCAAAAAAATAAAGATAATGGGAGCCAGGCCTCTCACTGTCTGAGAGGGGAGTTTCAAATATGGAATTGGAGAAAAGTACAATGCTCTCTGTAGTATTGGACTAGAAATGAGATATTGGTGTGAACCCATGGTTTTCATTATATATAGATTAGAAATATAGAAGTAAATGTGTGTGTGTGTGTATGTATACGCACTTAGGCCCTATACTGTTCACTGAGAAGGGGCCTAGGAGCAGTGACAGTCCAATAACATTGTACATAATGTATCATTGTTAATTTCCTGATTTTAATGGTTGTATTCCTAACAGAATGCTTTTGTAGGAATTACTTGTTAAAGAATTCAAGGGTGGTGGGACATGATGTAGGCCATTTACTCTCAAATAGTTGGAAAAATAAAAGTTTGTATCATACTTAAAACATTTTCTATAAATTTAAAATTGTTACAGGAGTGCCTGGGTGGCTCAGTCAGTGAAGTGTCTGACTTCGGCTCGGGTCATGATCTCAGGGTTCTGGGATCAAGCCCTGCATCATGCTCCCTGCTCAGTGGGGAGTCTGCTTATCCCTTTGCCTTTCCTTCTGTTCTCTGTTTCTCTCTCTCTCTCAAATAAATAAATAAAATCTTTAAAATAAATACAGTTGTTACAAAGGAAAAGTAAGTATTTAAAAGCAATGTTATTTACATTCTCTTGAATTAATCACTTTCAGCCCTTAAAACCACACAGTAATATATAAATTGTCTTACAGGTTTTTCAACACTAAGAATTGCCCTTTAAATAATGATAGCTAATATCTATGAGTGCTTACCATGTGTCATACACTTTATGTATGTGTATTAATCACATTTAATTTTCACATGTGAAATAGTACAATTTTATTTTTCATTTTACAGATTAGAAAACCGAGGCTTAGAGAAGCTGCCCAAGACTTTCCATGTAGGAAATGTGAAGGTAGAATTCACATCCAGGTCTTTATTACTCTCTTGGTCAAACCTGGTTAAAAAAATAACAAGTCTGATCCTTCCTAATCAGGTGGTTGTGTCTAAAGATTTAGTAAAATAGTGTTGTTCTCTGTTTCATTTCAGAACCCTGAGGTGCAAGGGTAGGGAAAAGTGTTCTGGACTTAGACCACCTCAGCACTTGGTTCTTGGTGAGAAATAAGAGATAATAAGGCCTTCTGTTATTTAAATACACATATCTGAGTTAAGGATTCTATTAAGGTAGATTAATGAGAAATAATATACCCAAATTTCTTTCTTGGTCATCTGTTGGGAATAGTGGGTGGTAAGACCATGGAGTTAGTGGGGCAAGGATTTTTCTCAGCCCAGACTATCAGTGTTTTTAGTCTGGGTATAAAGTTATTCTCCATCCCAGTTCCAAGAATGATGACCATCTCCTTTCCATCTCTTTTGAACTTTTCCAAAGAATAGTAAATGATCAAATAGAAGATTGCTAATGACAATTTATTGTTTCATTTTAATTCCCCTTTGCTTCTGATCCCCTATACCCATTTATAGTGTAGGAAAATAGTGCCTGGTAAATGTTTTTTTAAAAAACATACCAACATTATGGCATCAGCCTAATCAGTACCTATTTTTTCTCCTTTGCCTTATTACTTGACCTTTTAATATTTCCATTCTGGCATCAGTATAACTTATAAATGGGATAGAATATTCCTATGAGTGTACATTAGCTTACTTATCTTACTAAGTTATCTTCTTTATCTTCACTCTTCTCATCAGTGTGAACCCACAGATCCTTTCATTCTCTGTTATAGAGTTTTTGCTGACCCTCTCATTCTTTAGACCCATTCTAAAATTGCCCCTTTATTTTATATCAGGAATAATAGGATTTTCAGTGTTGAAGGAAGCATGGTCATCTGCTATGATCCTATTGTGCATCTCTTCCTCATGATTTTTTTTCAGTTAAGTATTTACAGTGTTAGGCTTTGTGCTAGGGGACTCTGATGCATTAGATTGTTTTCATGAAGCACAGTCTTGTAGATTACACAAGGTTTTCTTACTATAATAAATGCTATAATAGAAGCATATACAATATTAACGTTGTGATACAAAGGAGGAGAGTGATCAGGTTTCCTTGTATGGGTCCAAGAATGGTTGTATGATGATTGTGAGATATGAGAAAAGAGAAAGAGATGAGTCATGAAGAAACTTCTGAGCAGAATATAATAGTAATTATTGTTATTTTTAATTATTTTACTTTGCATTAGGCATTAATGCTTTGATTTTCACAACAGTTATGTAAGTAGGAACTCTTTTTATCATCCCCATTAAATAACTCATAGGTAATGGAAAACCATTCATGGGTTTTAAGCATGGGAGTGACATAGTTTCGTTTGTGGTTTTTTAAGATTATTCTGCCAGTAGAGTAATAGGGGAATAGGACAGGCAAATCGACCAGGGGAACGTCAAGATAGCCCAACCAAGAAATTATGAGAATCTGAAATAAGAGTAGTAGTACTAATGGAGGAGAAGGAAAAACTCAAAAGATATGATGCATTACAATCAATAGATTTTTAGATACTGATAAACTGTGGGCATACAGAAAAAGGAGGGAGAATAGAGAAGATTATTTTCAGGCTTCTTTTAGGAGACCTAGTTGGATTGTGACACAGTTATCCAGGATAGGATATAGAGCAGCATATTTTTCATATTTCACAGTTCAAAGGCTCCTACTTCTGTTGTAGGAATGATGTGGTGCCTGTGCATTCATGTTTTCTTAACATTTGAAGGCCCAAGGGTGGCTTTAGACCTTGATTATTATTATGTGTGTGGTATTTTGTTTATTCCCTCCCAAATTTGATTCCTCATTATCTGTCAGGGAAATTTAGCCTAGATAGACTGAGTAATTTTATGTTATAATTGTATGTTGTTTGTTAATAATTTTATAATAAACATAAATAATTTGAAAGACTGCCTCAAATCAGTTTTCCCTAATTGTGTCGAAGTTTGCTAGAGTGTAACATGTTTGTATAGGTTTTAGACCCCCATAGCTTTTGACATACAATGATGCCATCTTTAAAATCCCAAACACCTCCTTTACCTTCATTTTCTCTATGTTCTCCCAGTTACTAACCTATCTCAATATTTGATTTGCTTGATCTTTCTTCACTTACTTGTATGTCTTTCAGATATCCTAACTATAGCATATCTAAAACTGAACTCTTTCTTTTTAAAGATTCATTTATGAGAGAGAGAGGGAGAGAAAGATCTCGAGCAAGCATGCACAAGCAGAGGGAGGGGCAGAGGGAGAGGGAGAGAGAGAATCTTACGCAGACTCCCTGCGTAGCACCCTGTCTAATGGGGGGCTGGATTCCACAACCGTGAGATCATGACCTGAACCAAAATCAAGAGTCAGATGCTTAACAGGCTAAGCCACCCAGGTGCCCCTAAAACTGAACTCTTGATCTCCCTCTGTTTTTGTTTCGTTTTGTTTTTTCCAAAAATTATAGCATCCCTGAGAGTTGCAACGTGGCAAAAACCATGGGAGTACAAAAATTGGCTTGAGGGCCAGATTGTGAATAGTTTTTGTTTGTTTGTTTTCCTTAAGGAATTCTAGCCCTTATTCTGATATTTAATTGAGATTCAACTGACATTATTGTTAGCTTGCTTTTAAGTTTGAAGGGTCATAGGAATGCTACTTTCCACATGCCATTCAGTGAATTTACTGTTGCAGGTCTGTTTTAGGCCAAACCTGTGCAAACCATGGTTACTCTTTCTTTGGGGAAATCAGAAGTAGCCTTCCCAGGAGACTATTTGAAAACTTGAACATAATTTATAAAAATCATTATGGGAAGTTTTAAGTATGTACAAAAGTAGAAGAAATCATTATGAATTTCCATATTCCTGTCATCTAGCTGTAAACAGTATTACAAACTCTGGCCTAATTTTTAATATTAAAGAAAAATTTCTTTTAAAAAATTTATTTATCCACCTGTGCGTGAGAGAGAGAAGGAGGAAGAGAAAGAACAAACGAGCAGGAGGGGCAGAGGGAGAAGGAGAGAGAATCCCAAACAGACTCCATGCTGGATGCAGAGCCCTTCGTGATGGGTGCAGAGCCCTACGTGGGGCTCGATCCCATGGCCATGAGATCACAACCCAAGATGAAACCGAGAGTCAGTTGCTTAACCAACAGCACTACCCAGGTGCCCCAAATATTAAAATTTTTAATCAGAACAAAGTATTTTATATATTGGTTGTCTAAATGGTAGAATCCATTTCTTTTTTAAAAAAGATTTTGTTTATCTGAGAGAGAGAATGACTGGGGGGGAGGGGCAGAGAGAGAGGGAGAAGCAAACTCCCCACTTGAGCAGGGAGCCTGATCGGGGTTCGATCCCAGGACTGTGGGATCATGACCTGAGCTGAAGGCATATGCTTAACTGGTTGAGCCACCCAGGCTCTCCCATTTCTTGTTCTAATATGAAGAAACCCAGATTACACATTTTGTTGCAAGTAATTGTGGATTTATGTAAGAGTCGTGGAAAATATGATATATATGACATCTTATTGCTTGCTTTTAGGCTTAATATTAAAACTATTTTTGGTTGTATATGCTTTGGTTATGAGCCAAAAAAAAAAATTAAGTTTAGAACCCAGAAGCTTACTCTTTCTCTTTTTCTCTATTTTTCTTTCTCTCTCTCATACTCTTTCTTTCTCACCCTCTTTCTTCCTCTCTTCCTCCCATCTTTTTCCTGTATGTTTTGAATAGCTCTACAACAAGTAAGAAATTATTGCTGTTTCTGTCTTGGATCTGTCTGATATTTTCTATTCATCAAGCAAACCAAAGAAGGTACTCCTTATTAATAGACTTATTGCATATGCTGAAGAGCAGTTCATTGTTTTTTAATCTTGTAGAGCCACTGAATTAACAGTGATGTAGCTAATGTGTCAAAATCCCTCAGAGCACTCATCTTATTTGGTTGTTGTTGAAATAACAATAACTTACTAAAATGTTTTCACATTAGTGTTATATGTCAGCACTTGTGATAATTTGGTACTTATGTCTTGAGTGTTTATTAAAAGAACCATAGCAAATTAATTTATGGCTTAGAAAATCTGAACTTTATGAGATATAGATGGAGATATATATAGATATTCATCTATGTGTATAACTTGTCTTTAGTGTTAGTAATTGTGATGATTCCATTAAAATATGTGTTTTTAGTTTAATTTTAATGAACAGGATGTCCTGTTGCCATTTGTGTACTTAAAGTTACAATTATATAAAAAATTTTAAATTGAGATTTTTGTAGTAAATTGTAAATTTAGAGTACCTTTTATTCTAGGTGTCAGTTAACTGTGTTGTACAAATTGTTATGTATTGGTTTTCAAATCAGTGATTTTCTTTTTCTTTCTTCCTTTCTCTGTAGTGGACCTCTCTGCAATATTTGAGTCTCTCTTCTTGATATCTTTTTTTTTTTTTTAAGCTTCACATCTTCTTTCTATGGATAATTTTTCTAAACTCAAAGGTGATCATATGATTTTCTGTGTAAAAAGCTTCATTGGTTTCCTACCAACCTTAGGATAAGGTCTAAATTCATAACATGACTTGGAAAGCCCAGCATAACCTGCTGCCTCTATACTGCCTTACCCTGTTTTCATTCTACCTTGGGCAGTACCATCAATCAGCTGCATAAGTAGCTCAGTAATAGTAGTATAGAAATAATGACAGCTAACATTTTTTGAACACCTATTAATACTTGTGCCAGGTATGTGCTTTATATATATTCTATTCCTTAATCCTCATAATAACTTTAAGTATAGGTATTATAGTTAGCATTTTACAGAGGAGTTACACTGAACTGTTTTGGGGTTCTGAGACACTGTACCTCTGGGCTTTTGCATATTTGTTTTCTCCTTTTGGATTACCAATAGCTGCAATTCACTGCTTCTTTTTACAAACTTTTTTAGAAGTATAGCTACATAGAAAAAAGTATATAGAGTATAAACTTCAGTGAACAAAATGAACATACTCATGTAACCACCACCACCAGATCAAGAAATAGAACCCCTCCCCAAGATATCCCCTCATATCCCCTCATATCCCCTCCCAATCACTAATCTCACCTCCCTCCTGAAATGTAGGATTATTTTTGCCTGTTACTGGGTAACTGTTTAAATGGAATTATGTAGCATTTATTTTTTTGTGTCTAGCTTCTTTTTTTTTTTTTTAAGATTTTATTTATTTATTTGATAGAGAGAGACAGCCAGCGAGAGAGGGAACACAAGCAGGGGGAGTGGGAGAGGAAGAAGCAGGCTCCTAGTGGAGGAGCCTGATGTGGGGCTTGATCCCGGAACGCCGGGATCACGCCCTGAGCCAAAGGCAGACGCTTAACGACTGCGCCACCCAGGCGCCCCGTGTCTAGCTTCTTAAACTCAACATTATATCTGTAAGATTCATTCATGTATTTGCCTTCAGATACAGTTTATTCCTTTTCATCGCTCTATAATATCCTGATATATAAATATGTATAACATTCATCTATTCTCATTTTGAAGGATAATTGGGTTGTTTCCAGTTTACATTATTGCAAACAGTACAGTTAACATTCTTATACATTATACATTTTTTAAAAAAGATTTTATTTATTTATTTGAGAGAGAGCAATAGAGCATGAGTAGGGTGGAGGGGCAGAGGGAGAGGGAGAAGCAGACTCTCTGCTGAGCAGGGAGCCCGATGCCAGACTTAATCCTAGGATCGCGGGATCATGACCTGAGCCAAAGGCAGACGCTTAACCAACTGAGCCACCCACGTGCCCCATATTGCACATTTTTAATTTTGGTTCAGCTCCTGGTTTATTTTTCTACCTCATCTTAGCTGACTAGATTTCAGTTTTCCCAAGAAGCCTTTCTTAGCCTCTCCAAGTTTGAATTTGGTACCCTTTTCTGTGCACTGATATCACTCTCACCGTCCTCTGTCATAAACATTTATATATAAATATAACATTTATATATTTATAAATAAATAAATAAAACATTTATATATATATATTCCACCACGTTTCAAAGTATGTGTGTGTGTACACTCAAAGTATGTGTGTGTTGCATGCAAAGAAAAAATCATGTTTTCTCTNTCCCTTTTTGGCACTCACTGAGTACTTAACTAATTGTTGAGTGAGTGAGTTTTTTCAGTACATTCACCCTTCCTTGCTAAAAAAAATAAATATAAATCTAATGGAAATTGAATGATACAATTAATACTGTCTGCCTTTGTTTTATTCTATTTAGATATGCAGTTACTTTAAAATAATAAAGTTACGTTAAAATTTGTAATTCTTCAGGCATCTGTGTTGTCCCTTTTGTACTTTTGTTCTACCATACAGCTACTTGTGTAAAGTATTTTTAAAAAATATTTTATCACTCATGGCATATTTAATAACCCTGTTTGTGGCAACTAATATTATTTGTCCTTTGAGGGTGGTCTTGAGTTTTGTAAATAGCCAGAAGACGTTTGGAGCTGAGACAAGACTTTTATGAATGATAAACTGTATCAAAAGTGAGTTAAGATTTCAAGGAATATAGACTCTGTTCTCCTGTCCCCTTCCCCTTATAGGCTTAAAAACCTATTTCTTTTTACAGAATTAAGTCACTAAATTCAAGTAGAGTTAAGCTACTGAGATAAGCCAGAGTTTATAGTATCTTGCTTTTGAGTTTCTTGTCCCTTAAAAACTGGTTTCTTTTTGCAAGTTACTTATATTATACTTGAGTATCATTTCTTTTATTTGTAAGAGTGTTTGCTTTTCATCTTGAATTTATCTTCTCTGATATTAAAATTAACATCTTTGCTTTAACCACCATGCTCATTACTAACACTTCTTTCTCCCCTCCCCTAAATAAATAATAATGATAGTGTATCTTTTACTATTTTATTTCTCCCACTTTCTCTTAGACTTCAGCTTTCTAGTCTTGCTTATCTCACACATTTTATGTAATATTTATTGATCTTGGTTGTTGCTTTGCCTTTCTTCCCTACTAAACTGTGACTTTAAGGCAAGTGTTTATTAGGAGTTTAACAGAAGTGTTTTTTAAAAAATGAAGACTTTGTCACTTGTTTTAGTCTTCTCTAAAATACTGTCATTTGCCTCAAATGTTTGTTTTTATATTAGTCACCTTATTGTTTTAAACTTCTTCTATCTCTTTATTTGAGATAGTGTTGAGTATACATGGTCCCTCTCTCCCTTGACTGCTCTCCTCTATCAGCCATGAAATTCAACTACATTATTACTGTTTTTTTAAATGGGGCTTGAACTCATGATCCTGAGATCAAGACCTGAGCTGAGATCAAAAGCCAGATGCTTGGGGCGCCTGGGTGGCACAGCGGTTAAGCGTCTGCCTTCAGCTCAGGGCGTGATCCCAGCGTTGTGGGATTGGGCCCCATATCAGGCTCCTCTGCTATGAGCCTGCCTCTTCCTCTCCCACTCCCCCTGCTTATGTTCTCTCTCTCGCTGGCTGTCTCTATCTCTGTCAAATACATACATAAAATCTTAAAAAAAAAAAAAAAAAGCCAGATGCTTAACCATTTGAGCCATCCAGGTGCCCCCAACTACATTTTACTATTATTTTTAAAGATTTTATTTGTTTATTTGACAGTGTGAGCACAAGACGGGAAGCAGCAGAGGGAGAGAGAGAGGGAGAAGCAAGACTCCCTGCTGAGCAGGGAGCCCGATGTGGGACTCCATTCCAGGACCCTGGGATCATGACCTGAGCCAAAGGCAGATGCTTAAGCGACTGAGCCACCTAGGCGCCCCTCAACTACATTTTATTAGACGAATCACGATGACAGATCCTGGGGATAATACAACAGAGGCAGTAATGTTGTTCCTGTTGTCAAGGAGCTAAACATTCTAGCTCCCTTCCTCAACAACAACAAAAAGAAAAAGAAAGAAATGTCTCAAATTGGGTTGTGAACATACTTGAAGACTGGTGCTGATAAAATTCTGACAAATAAGATTGAAAAGACTTTGATACCATTTAGACAGTACTTATATACCAACTCTATGTATTTTATACATGAACAAACTGCTGCTTAATATTGGTTACTCAGCTAGTTGTAAAGCTGAAAGAAAATGTTTTAGGTTAGTTTGGAAGACAGGATACTTAAAAGATGAACAAAGATTATGGGGGAAAAGGATTTCAGATAGACAACATGTACAAAAAGCTCAGGTGTGTAAACATAGTAAGTTGTTCCGTATAAGTGACATGTAATTTAATTATGATGAAGTTATGTAAAATGAGGTGGGAGAATAGGTAGAGATTAGATCAGAGAAGGCCATGTATGCTATTTTAGAACATGTATGAGTCATCCTGTAAGGAATAGGGACCAAAGAATTTTAAGTGGAATTTTTTTTTTTTTTAAAGATTTGATTTTATTTATTCGACAGAGATAGAGACAGCCAGCGAGAGAGGGAAACAAGCAGGGGGAGTGGAAGAGGAAGCAGCAGGCTCATAGCAGAGGAGCCTGATGTGGGGCTCGATCCCAGATCAAGGGGATCACGCCCTGAGCCGAAGGCAGACGCTTAACCGCTGTGCCACCCAGGCGCCCCTTTAAGTAGAATTAATAAAGTCTTACGCTGTTTTAAATGATGAAAGTTGATTAGAATAATGATCCTGATATCTATTATTAAGAGTAATCAGAGAGTTACTCCAGTAAACTTCACATTTTCTGTATTGCTGAGAATAATGTTCGATAGAGGTGAATCTTTAAGGTAACAGAGTTTCACTGGAATTATAAAATTTTTTTCGATTTGTGAACTGTATCAGGCCTCCAAAAATTTAGAGTGTAATATTATATATATCCAAGTACCTTCCATCTTAAAGAAATAAAACATGACAGATGAAATTGAAATTCTCATCTATCGTTGGCCTGTCCCATTCCCTTTCCTTCATCCTGGACGTATATATTTTTCTCTTGCTTCTTTAAAGCATTCATAGTCTACTTTCTACAAATGATTTCAAAGTGAGAGTCAGATATACTTTATGTAATAAGGTGTCTTTTGTAAAAGTTGCACATTGAATTTTTCTGTGCTGGATTATTTTAAATGCTCCACAAACCTTATTTAAATTATTATAAGTTTCTTCCTAGAGCATGTTATTACCCCCTATTTTGTCTTTTCATTTGTATGTAAATCTAGTTGTTTCACCTATTAGTCTTGTTTAAAATCAGACATTGGTGCTATAAATTATGAATGTTCTAGCATTATAACTCTATAAAAATAATTTACAAACTTAGTAAAAGATAAAGGCAAATAATATGGACACAGAGTGGTCAGAATGTATTTCCTGAGTTTGTCCATATATACTCAAGTAGGAGTAAAGTCTATCTCAGATACTTGTGTGTATTTCTAGTTTGTGAATAGTGTTTAGCTTTCGTTTATTGCTTTACATTTCACTAAAAATTCTATACAAATTGACTCTGTACCTGGGGTGTGAGTTTTATTAATTGTTTGATTATAAGTAAATCTTCAACATACGAAGTGTTGATAATATTCCAAGTCTTACAGAAGAAAGATTAGTGATTTAGGTAAGTTAGGTCATTTGTCCAAGATCATAAAGCTGATACGATGGGAAATCTGGGACTCCAGCCTGGATCTTACCTCCATATCCGTGATCATCCTGTATTTATGAGAGGGCAAAACTGACTCAGATATAAAAATCAGGGAATGCTAATGGTTTTAATGAGAGGATGAGATCAGTTTCCCCAGCAGTGACTAACAAGCATTTAAATTCTGTGAAATAATTATTGTAGCATCAAATCAACTGTGTTTAAACCTCGTACAGTGTAACTGTTTTGTACATGTACTTATCCCTCAGTAATTCTTTATGACTACTTTGATTTACACTTGTTGCATAAATGTAAATCAGAGAAAGAGGTGGATAATTAAGATAGTCTTTGGGTTTTTGTCTTTTAGTTTATATTCAGACATACTGACCCAGTTTTCCTAACCCTTTTCAAAACCCAGTTTTGAACCAGCCTTGGCACTATTGACATTTTGGGCTGGACAGTTCCTGTTGTGGAGTTTTGTCCTGTGTGTTGTAGAATATTTAGCAGCATCCTTGATTTTAGTAGAAACCTGTAGTTCCAATTACATGCTCATGTTTGGAGGTTACAAGACCTTGTAATAGAGACATGTTTATTAATAGAGGCACCACAATCCTTAAGTTATAGTAGAAAATATATTTGACATATGCTTACAGAAAGAAAAATAGTAAGACGCAGCTTAAGAAAGAGGCAGTGGATGGGGGTGCCTGGGTGGCACAGCGGTTAAGCAACTGCCTTAGGTTCAGGGTGTGATCTCGGCGTTCTGGGATCGAGCCCCACATCAGGCTCCTCTGCTATGAGCCTGCTTCTTCCTCTCCCACTTCCCCTGCTTGTGTTCCCTCTCTCGCTGGCTGTCTCTATCTCTGTCGAATAAATAAATAAAATCTTAAAAAAAAAAAAAAAGAGGCAGTGGGTTACATTGAAACTAGTGTCTTAGGTTCTAAGAAGTAGAAAAAGCACTAAACTAAGCAAGACAAATATCAGTATTTCTTCTTAGAACAAGATAGGATATAAATAAATAAATGGCTGTGAATTTCAGAAAGAATCTTAATGTAAAGAAAGATAATTACTAAGAACTGGTAGTTTTTACCTTGTAATTGGTCTGTGTTCTAAAAGTTCTTTTGAGAATAAATGTCTTTGGTCTCAGGGTTAAATTTTTTCCTCAAACATTTATTCAACAAATATTTGAGTGCCTTATGTGGGCCAGACACTGGGGCTAGCATAGCAAGCAAGATGACATGGTACTTTACTTCTTGGAGCTTTTAAAATTTCATGGATTTATCAAATAAAAATATCAAAGATTTATTTATGTGAATTTTTTCCCTGTTACTCGCCTTCTCCCAGTTGGAGTTGAAGGCAGAATACTTGTCTCTTCTTACTTACCAGTGTATTGCCAACTTCTAGAACACCTGGTTCATGTGTAAATATTTGGTAAATGAATAATTGGTTACTTGGGAAGAGACATTTTAAAAATTACACATGATTAATTAGAATTGTGATAAGTGCTCCAAAGGGAATAATACAGATATCATGTAATACGAAGCATGAAACAATAGATCTAGTGTAGTCTAAAGCTAGATTAGTTTAGACAAAGCTTTAAATTGAGTCAGTGAGTATTTTTCTCCAGCATTACTGAGATATAATTGGCAAATAAAATTGTATATTTTAAAGTATACATTGTGATGATTTGAGGAATATATACTTTGTGCAATGATTACCATAATAGAGTTAACACATCATTACCTCACATAGTTCCCTTTTTTGTGTGTATATGATGAAAAAGCTTAAAATCTACTCTTAGCAAATTTCCAGTACACAACACAGTATTACTATGTTCTTGATTAGATCTCAGAGTTTATTCATCTTTTAACTGAAGGCTTGTTCTCCTTGACCAGCATCTCTCCATCTTCCCCCACCTCCCAGCCCCTGGTAACCACCATTCTACTGTTTTTAGGAGTTTAACTTTTTTTTTTTTTTTGGTAAGTTTCCACATAAAAGTGAGATCAGATTGTACAGGTTTGTCTTTCTCTGTCTGGCTAATTTCATTTAGCATAATGTCCTTTAGATTTATCCATGTTGTTGCTAAGGGCAAGGTTTCTTCCTCCGTTGTCTGTATGTACCACATCTTCTTTATCCATTCATTCATTGAAGGACACTTAGGTTGTTTCTGTGTCTTAGCTATTGTAAATAATATGAAGTGGGGGGGGGCAGATATCTCTTCAACATAGTGATTTTGTTTCCTTCAGATATATAGCCAGAAGTGAAATTGCTGGATCATATGGTAATTCCATTTTTAATGTTTCAGGAAACCTTTATACTGGTTTCTGTAGTGGCTGCACCAATTTACATTTCCAACAATAGTGCACAAGGGTTTCCTTTACTGCACTTCCTCACCGGCGCTTGGTATCTCTTATCTTTTTGATTACAGCAGTCCTAACCAGTGTGAGGTGATAGGTCATTGTGCTTTGATACGCATTTCCCTGATTAGTGATGTTGAGTACCTTTTCATGTACCTATTGGCCATTTGTATGTCTTCTCTGGAAGAATGTCTACTCAGTTCCTCTCCCCATTTTTAATTGGATTGTTTTTTGCTGTTCAATTGTGTGAGTTCTTTATATATTTTAGATATTAACCCCTTATCTTATGAAACTGGATTCCTTGGTTTGTAAATACTTTCTATTGGTTGTCTTTTCATTTTGTTGGTCATTTCCTTTGCTGTGCAGAAGCTTTTTAGTTTGATCTAGTTTTAGTTTTAGTTTGATCATGTTTACTTTTACTTTTGTTGCCAGTGCTTTTGGTATCATATAAAAAAAAATCATTGCCAAGACTAATGTCAGGGAGTACTTTCCCTGTTTTCTTCTAGGAGTTTTATGGTTTTAGTGATTCTTAATACCAAGATTTTAAGAATTAGTAGGAGTTATTCAGACATGTTTTGGGGGTAAGACTGGGGGGTTGGAATGTATTGTAGGTTGAAGAAACAGCTTTGTGTGAATGCGGGAGGTGGGATATAATGTAGGATTTTTTAGGGCTTGAGAGTTGGCAGAGGTAGGGGGAGATGGGGGGTAGCATGGTACTGGATGGTATATTGACTTCGTTTATGTGTACTGAAATACTGAACATTTGTAGTAAAAAAATAATAACATTACAGTATTAGCAATTAAATAGAAAAAAGCTTTTAAGTGGTAATTTAAAAAATTTTTATTCTGATACTTGAGGAAAGTCTGTTTTAATTAATTAGAAAATGGGACTCCCATCTTCCATCTATGTACTGATGACCTCTAAGTCTATGTTTCTGCCTCTGGATGTTTTTGTTTGATTTATGCTCACATATCCAAGTAAGCATATCCAAAAATGGACTTTTTTCATATCTACCAATTATGCAAAACAAAACCAAAACAAAACCGCTTCATGGATTTCCTGTCTCAGTGAATGTTTATTCACTCAATTTCTCAAGCCAGAATTCTTAATTCCACTCAGCCTCACCTTAAAATAATGAAGCTATGTCACCATTTAATTATTATTTTCACTTAATTGTATTATGTCACTCAGAACTGTCATCTTTCTCTTAGGTAAACTTCTGCCTAAACTTAGGTTTTTGTTTTTTTCTCTGCTGTATTTCTGCAAGTTTTCTAGCCATCTATCTTTATTCTTTTCCCATTTAGTCTATATGCCACCTGCCTCTTGAGTGATCTTTTCTGAATGTAAAGCTAATCCTGTCTCTTGACTACTTAAAGACCTAGCATGGCTTATTCTGACTTTCAAGGTAAAAATTAACTACTTGGCAAAATGCACTAGGCCTTTCAGGATCCACGTTATGTTCATCTCTCCAGCCTTTTATATTTGCCTTTTCTTCACATCATTCTTTATTTTTGCCATAGTTTTTCAATTTCTAGGCATAGCTGTTTAAATTTAAATTAATTAAAACTAAATAAAAATTTTAAATCTGTTCCTCAACTCCTGTATTGGACAGCACAGATATAGAACATCTCTATCATTATGTAACAGTTCTATTGGAGTGCTGTTCTTGAGTATATTAAGCTCTCTATTCCCCATATCTTTATGTACGCTAATCTCCTTTTCTATATGTGTAATGTGCCCTTCCTTGTTTTGCCAACTAACTCTCTTTTTCCATTAAGACTCAGTTTGGGTGTCACCCATTTCTGGAAAACCTTACCTGACACCATCTTTTTCTATCTCCTCCAATGCCAAAGTCTGAATTCTTGCCTTTTGCCTTAATGTCTATTGTATTTAAATCCATGAATCAGAGTTTAGTTGTAAGATTCTAGCCGATAGCAAGTACTGAAATTTTGGGTAAACTATAGTTTTACTCAGGATAGCTTTATGTTGAGTGTAGTGCATGGATTTACCACCATGGAAGTACAGATACACTTAAATGGATTTATCATCTGAGTACTGACCAAAGAAGCATTTCATTAAATAATTGTGACCTTAGGAAAAGACAGTTTGTATGTTATATAGGTTGAAGTTACTAGACTTGCTACATTTAATAAGATTTAAAACATAGAATAGAATCTTGCAACTCTACAATCTGTCTAAAGGTAATTACAGATAGAAAGCATTATAATCAGGTGTGTTTTCATTACAAAAATATAGTATTAGGTTTGTAGCCCTGAGGTTAACTTTAATAATAGCATTATGATAAGCAGAGTGGGGAATGAAGAAATCATCAGCGTAGTACCTACCCTCAAGTTTATAATATGGTTACTTATCAGCAAGTTTTACCTCTGTTCTATTTGTTACCCACTACTTCCTGTATCTCACGATCTCTTGGTGTATTTCACTTCGTAATCTTAGGGTTTTTTTTTTTTTTTTTTTTAAGGTAGTTTCTCTGTGTATACTCTGTATCGTGCTTTTGCTTTCAAATCATTATTCTATCCCATAGAGAAGGCTCTTTATCTTTGAGGATCATGGGATTTTTGGTATATCATGAACATGTGGGAAGCTAAGTTACCTTTCACATCACTGATGACTTTGACATCTAATTCTTAGTCTTTCATCTTTACTTTAAACCCTAACATCATTTGTGGTTGACTTTATTGTTCTTAAGGATACCCCATTAAACCGTGTAACCTCACAGTTCATTTAATTCTCAGTAACGACCTTCACCTTTCTCTGCTTTAAATCTCTTATGCTATTTTTTAAAAATTTAGCTAGGTTTATTAAAATATAATTTACAGAGAACAGTTTTATGAATTTTGATACACAAGCAGTTCGGTAACCAACTCTTCAACAATCAAGATATAGAGCAGTTCTGTCAACCCAGAAGTTCTTTTTTTTTTAAAGATTATTTATTTATTTATTTATTTATTTATTTATTTATTTATTTATTTTAGAGAAAGAGCACAAGCAGGAAGGGCAGAGAAAGGAGGAGAGAAAATCTCAAGCAGACTCTACCCTGCGCTGAGTGGGGAGGCCGATGTGGGGCTTGATCTTACGACCCTGACTATGCCACCCATGCACCCCATCCCCAGAAGTTTTTTTGTGCTCCTTGGTAGTCATCTCCTTACCTATACTCTGGCACTGGCAACCATTGATCTGCTTTTTGACCCTACCGTTTTGCTTTTTTTCCAGAGTGTTATATAAATGGACTCACAGTATGTACTTTTGAGTCTGGCTTCCTTCACTTAACAATATGCGTTTGAGATATAGCCATATTGTTGCATGTGTCAGTAGTTTGTTCCTTTTGCTGAGTAGTATTTCATTGTACCATGGTTTATCCATTCAACAGTTGAAGAACATTGGGTTGTTTCCAGGGTTGGTAATTGTGAATGAAGCCCCATGAACACTTGTGTACAGGTTTTTATGTAAATGTAGTTTTTGTTTCTCTTGGGTAAATGTCTAGGAGTGGGATTGTGGATCATGTGGTAGTATATGTTTAACTTACTAGAAATTGTCAAACTGTTTTCTAAAATTGTGCCATTTTACATTCCTGCCAGCAATTTATGAGAAATCTAGTTGCTGTACATCCTTACCAGCATGTGGTATTAGCAGTTTCTTTTTAGCCATTCTAATTGGTGTGTAGTGATCTTTTATTGGCATTTTGATTTGCATGTCAATGATAAATGATGTTGGGTACTTCTTCATGTGCTTATTTGCCATCCGTATGTCTTTGGCGATCCTGTTTAAATCTTCTATCCTGTTTAAAAAAAAATTGAGTGTTTTCTTATTGTGTTTTGAGAGTTCTTTATTTAGTCTAGATACTAGTCTGTTATCAGTTAGTGATTTGCAAAAATTTTATTTATGCTATTAACCAGCATAACTACTATTTTTACTTTAGGTAGTTGATCATCTTTTAGAATTATTGGAAATGGGAAAATTATCTTTTATATTACCTTTAACTTAACAATTTTTGAGGAATCTTCATTTTTTTTTGATATAGCACCAATGGTCTGTATTTCTTCTGCTTGAATAATTTCATTTAATATTTCTTGTATTGCGGGTCTTCTGATAAGTAATTTTCTCAGTGTTTTTTTTTTGTTTTTTTTTTTTTGATGGGCGAGTCTGAAATGTCTTTATTTCACCTTCATTTTTGAAAGATATCTTTACTGAGTATAGAATTCTGGGTTGATAGTTTCTTTTAGTACTTAAAAATGTCACTCCATTGTCTTCTGGCTTGCACAGTTTTGGATGGGAAATGTGCTATAATTCTTATCCTTGTTCTTGTATATGTAATTCAGAGTATTACCAATCCTGTTGAACATTAACTGGAGGCCTTAACCAAAGCAATAGAATTAGGGGTGAAGAAAAGCACAATGATTTGAAAAAGGAATTATATTTGTGGCTTTCCACATGTATTTGTATGGAAAAATGTAAGAGAGACAATAGATATATTATTAAAACGGGTAGAGGAGTTTAGCAAGTTTACTGGTTTTATGTTGCCATATCCATTGGGTATACCAAAAAGAAATTTTTTTTTTAATTAAAATTTTTGGTCTCCATAAAAACCATAAGGTAAGCAAGAATAATGTCAACAAATTATATGTTACAGTTTTTTAAGAAAATAAATGTTATTAAGAATATTTTTTAAAACCCTTGTAATGCTTAACAACCATTGTGGTATTTGCTTATTAGTAGACAGAAAGATTAATGGTGAGCCTAAAAACAGATCCACAAATAAAAGTTGATAAACTGGATTTAATCAAAGTTACAAACCTTTGTGCTTCAAAAGACATCATCAAAAAAGTGGAAAGAGCCCACAGAGTGGAGAAAATATTTGCAGATAAATTATGTGTCTGATAAATGACCTATTTCCATAAGAACTTCAACAACTCAATAATGAAAAGACAGATAACCCAGTTATAATGTAAGGAAAGGCTTTGAGTAGACTTTTTTTACTGAAGAACATATACAAATTACCAATAAGCACATAAACAGTTAAACGTTATTAGTCATGAGGAAAATGAGATACCACTTCATACTTACTAGAGTGGCTATAATAAAAAAGACAAGTGTTGGTAAGAATGTAGAGAAATCACTGGTGGGAGTATAAAATGGTCCCGCTACTTTGGAAGACAGCTTGGTAATTTCTTTCTTTTTTTTTCATTTTAGTAATTTCTTAAAATGTTAAACATAAAATTATCATATGACCTAGCAATTCCAGTTCTATTTCTGTGTACCAACCCAGTAGAAATGAAAATATGTGTCTACACTTTGGACACAAATGTTCATAGCAGCGTTATTGACAGTGGCCAGAAAGTGGAAACAACCCAAAGTTCTATAAGCTGATAAATGGATATACAGTTGTAGTGAAATACTAATATATGCTACAACATTGATGAATCTGAAAGACATTATACTCAATGAAAGAAGCCAGACACACAAAAAAGCACATATTACATGACTTTGTTTATATGAAATATCCAGAAAAGGCAAATCTGTAGAGACAAAAAGTGGATTAATAGGTACTTAGGGCTGGAGTAGGAAGGAGGTGACTCTTAAGTGGGTACAATATTTCTTTTGGAGGTGATGGAATGTTCTAAAATTAGATTGTGGTGATGATTATACAGCTCTATATTAAAATCACGAAATTGTATATTTACAATGAATAAATTTTATGGTGGTAAATTATATCTCAATAAAGCTATTAATTAAAAAAATATAGACTTATGTTTTGGGACTTCAGGGACATAAAGGAAGCCTTACTAATCATTTGAGATATTTTTATTTATTTGTTTTTAAATTTTATTTTTAAAAAAATTTTTAGAGAGCCTGAGTGGAAGGAGGGGCAGAGGGAGAGGGAGAGAAAGAATCTTAAGCAGACCCCATGCTGAGCATGGAGCCTGATGTGGGACTTGATCCTAGGACCCTGAGATCATGATCTGAGCTGAAATCAAGAGTTGGATGCTTAACGGACTGAGCCACCCAGGTGCCCCTCATTTGAGATAGTGTAATGTTTGGGATACAGTTGGGGTTCTATTTTAGACTCTTGCTAGAAAATGAATTCTGATGGATTTAAGAACTACATATATAAAGCAAAACTTCAGAATTTTATAATACACATGTAAAATAATTATCTTTGTCAAAAAAAAAATTTTTTTTTTAAAGATTTTATTTATTTATTTAACACAGATAGAGACGGCCAGCGAGAGAGGGAACACAAGCAGGGGGAGTGGGAGAGGAAGAAGCAGGCTCGTAGCGGAGGAGCCTGATGTGGGGCTCGATCCCATAACGCCGGGATCACGCCCTGAGCCGAAGGCAGACGCTTAACGGCTGTGCCACCCAGGCGCCCCCCAAAAATTTTTTTATCCAAGAAACAATTTGCAGGCCATAAAACAAGATACACACAAAAAAGTATGCTATATTAAAATAAAACAAACTTCGGTATGAGAGAATGAAATGAAAAGTCAAGCCATAGTTGGGGGATGGATACAGTTCATGAAATTGACAATTATCATCAGAATGCATAAAACTGTGACTGAATTTTTAAAAGGCCAACAATCATTTGAAAAGTGGCAAAAGGGCAATTGGAACATAGAACATTTCAAAATATGCTAAACCTCAGTAATAACTAAGAAACTGCAAATTAAAATGATAGATGATTTCATTTTAATGTGTTTGACAAATATAAATTCTGATAATACCAAGTTTGGGTTATTTGGGGGAAAATAGGAACTCTTAGACATTGCTGATAGACTTATAAAATAATCATATAATGCAATATCTGGTAAAGTTGAAAATGTGCATACCTTAGGACCATGTAATTCCGCTTATAGATTTCTGTACAGAAGAAACTAACACTTGGACAGGATGACACATTTATCAAGAATTTTAATACACCATTGTTCATAATAACAAAAAAGTGAAAAGTCACACAGCTCTCAATAGAGAAATGGATAAACTGCATGTATTTATATAAATGAACTCTATATTATAGTCAAACTGAATGCACAAGGAATTTTGGTCTTTTGGTAAGGTTGATCTCAGTTATGTAGATAAATCTTTCTGCTGAAAGCAGTGAAAAAAATGTTAGATTTAAAAAAAATTAGAGCTGGAAAGACAGTTGGGAATACCTAGGCTAATGTTAGAGGTAAGTAGAAAGTAAGAGGCAAAAGCTGCTTAAACTTGAAGTCCTTTGTTAATATTGTTTATTTGTGTTTTCCTGGCTAACGAGGCAAAAGGATCAAAATTCAAGCCTTAGGGCTTGTCCAAGGGAGACATTCTTATAGGAGATCCTCTGCAAACTAAGCCAGACTTCAAAAGGCCATGCCTTCAGGGTAAAAGCAACCAGATCTAAAATCATCCTTCCTCTCTGCAGTTCCAAAACGTTGCCTGATGAGCAGAGCAGGAAAAGGAAGAAGTAAAAGGAGAAAAATACCTGAGATTGAATTTGTCACAGACTGGCCTTCTAGCACATCTATATCCTGACAATCAAGGAACCTCAGGCTGTAATATTGGTTTGAAGTGTTACTATGGTCTGAATTTTTGTGTTCCCCTAAAATTCCTGTGTTGAAAATTTAATGCTCAAAGCAATGATATTAGGAGGTGGGACCTTCTAGATGTGATTAGATCATGAGGGTGCAACTTTCATGGGATCGGGATTAGTAGGATTAGTACCCTTTTAAAGGTGACCCCAGAGAGCTAGCTCACCCTTTTCCACTATGTGAGGACACATAGAGAATTTGGCATTCTGTAACCCAGATGAGAGCCTTCACCAGAATCTGACCATGCTGGCACTCTGATCTTGGATTTATAGCCTCCAGAACTGTGAGAAATAAATGTTTGCTGTTTATAAGCTACTCAGTTTCTGTTATTTTGTTATAACCACCTGAATGGACTAAGAAGCATGTATTAGTTTCCTACTGTTGTTGTAACAGATTAACCCAGATTTAGTGGCTTAAGGTAACACTAACTTCTTATCTTACAATTCTGAGGGTCAGAAGTCTGAAGTGGGCCTCACTGGGCTAAAATCAAGTTGGCAGTGCTGTACTCCTTTATGAAAGGTTCAGGGCAGCATACATTTTCTTCTGTTTTCCAACTTTTAGAGGTTGCCAGCACTCTGTGGCTTGTGGCTCCTTTCTGTCTTCAAAGCCAGCATTGACCAGTTGAGTCTTTCTAATGATGCCATCTCATTCTGACTCTTCTGCCTTTCTCTTCCCGTTTTAAAGATTTTTGTGATTATAGTGGGTCCACCAGTATGATCTTATTATAAGATCAACTAATTAGCAACCTTAAACTCACCTGTATCTTTAATGCCTTCTTGCCATGTAACATAATTTATTCATGGGTAGTGGCTATTGGAACATGAACATTTCTGTGAGGCCATTCATTCTACCTACCACAAGATGGTTTCTAACTGATGGTGCCTTTAGGTGCCTTCAGGAAGCAAACAGTGAGCATCTTTGGAGGAGGGTACATCCATTCTAGGCCTTGGAATTTTTAATCTTTTGAGGACAGAACCCAGTAAGTACTGAATTAAGTGCACAAAGAAACAGGCAAGATGAGCAAGAACCGTGAGACATCAGAACACCCTTATACGCAATAAGATATTGTGATGAGCAGATACTGATTTTTAAAATGGTCATGCTTCCCATATTTGAAAAAATGACAGACCTAAATATTTTCTAGGAATGGGGAGCTATAAAAAAAGATGTTAAATATTTGAAAAAGAACAAAATAAAATTTATGTAAATTATTAAACTAACAAGTCAGCAGATGAACTTCTAACTCTAACCATGAAGAAATAAGAGGGTTTGGATTTATCGTCTGGTGTAGACAGCTCAGAAACTGGAGTGTATATTTAAAAGAAATTTGTTTCAGCATTGGAAAACAGGTAGCATAAGACTGTGGTCCCTGAGAAAAATGAAATTAATGATAGAGGCTCTATGATCACTCCACCATTTTGCTTGGAGGCAAGATGATCCCAGAAAGAGCCCAGTAGTCTCACTGACTTGAGACGACAGAGATCAGCATTCAGAGTATTTTAAGTGGCTAGAATTTGTGGGGGCATAGTGCCAGAAAAGTGGGAGTTCATAGAAAAAGATCTCAAGGAACCAGCACATGTTACCCTCGAATCTTTGGAAACCAGTTAATGCATATGTAGGACAGACATCCACAAGAGCTGATAAATAACACTTTTAGGAAAGAATGATACCAGTGAGTTGTAATCTGAACAGTTGCTAGAACTCTCACAGGGCTGGGAGTCATTCAGGTTCCCACCAACTAGAGTAAGAGCAATCATGGAATTACAAGAGTTATTCAGTGGAGATCCATGAAAGCTAAACATAGTAGTGGGAAGATTTTTGTGCTTTTGTTCTAGATACCTTTTTCTAAAAGCCCCAAAATTATCTTCAAGTATTTTTAACTTTTTGAATAAACAAAGTATGACACTCTTTAAAAGAAAAAAAAAAAATCCAGCACTCACAATGTAAAATTCATAATGTTTGGCATCCACATAAAATTACTAAATGTGCAAAAACAGGAAAATGTATCTCATCATCAGGAGAAATATCAGTTAATAGAATTAAACTAGAAATAATAGATAATGAAATTGGCAGATAAGGATGTTTAAAACTGCTATTAAAATTTGTTCAGTGTACTCAAGGACCAAGGGATAACATAAACATAATGAAGAAGGAAATGGAGAATGTAAAAAGGAAAGAAATGGTTCAACAAATAGTGCTGGATCAAGTAAATGTCAATATAGAACAAAAAAATATCAACCCTATCACATCATTCACAAAGAATAATCAAAATGGACTGTAGACCTAAATGTAAAACTTCAATATCTAAAACTTTTAAGAGAAAACCTTTGTAGCCCTGTAGCAGCGCTAAAAATCTAAAGAGGAATAGATAATAAACTAATGGTGGCAATAAAATAGAAAATTAAAAATTCTTATTTAACCTAAAAGAATATTGTGGGAGGTGAGAATGGGAGGAAGGAACATATAATAGATGTGACAAATCAAAAACAGGTAACAAGATGGGAGATATAAACCCAGCTATATTGATAATTAAATATTAATGGTCCAAACATTTCAATTAAAAAGTAGAGATTTACAAACTGGATAAAAATGGAAGATTCAGCTGTGTCTTGGCCACAAGAAACTCAATGTAAGTATAAAGACATGGGTTAAAAGTTAGAGGATGGAAAAGAGGTAACAAAAATGCCAATCATAAAAAAGTTGGTGTGGCTGATACATCAGACACAGTGGACTTTAAGGAATAGGGCTTTAAAACAGAGTAAAGAGGGAAAAAAATTTTTTTTAAAGATTTTATTTATTTATTTGACAGAGAGAGAGACAGCCAGTGAGAGAGGGAACACAAGCAGGGGGAGTAGGAGAGGAAGAAGCAGGCTCCCAGCAGAGGAGCCTGACGTGGGGCTCGATCCCAGAACGCTGGGATCACGCCCTGAGCCGAAGGCAGACGCTTAACGACTGCGCCACCCAGGCACCCCCAAGAGGAAAATTTTTTAATGATGATGAGATCAAGTCACAAAGGAAACCTAATAAAAAATATATGCACCTAATATCAGAGCTTCCAAATAAATGAAGCAAAAGCTGACAGAACCTAAAGGAGAAAAATCGAAAATGTAGAATACTTAAAAAAGCAAAGGATTACAGAAGACGTAAAGAACACTATCAGTCAGCTAGGCTTAACTGGCATTTATGGTACAATCTACCCAGTAGCTGCAGATACACATTCTTTTCAAGTGTACATGGAATATTCACCAACATACATCATATGCTACTTGTAAATAAAACCTCAGTAAATTTAAAATGATTGTAATCTTACAAAATATATTTTGTGATCACAGGGATTCAATCAGATTTAGTAACAAAGATTTCTGGAAAATGACCAAATATTTGGAAATTAACACATTTATAGCCTATGTGTAAGAGAAGACATAAGGGAAATTGCAAACATTTTGAACTGAATGAAAGTAGAAAGACAGTTTATCAGAATTTATGAGATGGAGCTAAAGTGAATACAGAGAAACTTATAGTTTAATGCTTTTATTAGAAAAGGACGATGGATAAAATCAATGATCTAAGTTTCTACCTGGAAAACTTAGAAAAATATGTGCAAATGAAACAAAAAATAATTAGAAGGAAGAATGTAATGAAGGTAGGGTAGAAATCAAAATCAAAGAAATGGATGGACAGTTAAGAAAATCATTGAAACCGTAAGTGGTATTTTGCAAAGATCAATAAAATTGCTAAAATTTTGTCTGGACTGATCATTGAAAAAGGAGAGGAGATACTTAAACCAGTAATAGGAATGAAAGGGGGCTATCACTACAGATTCTACAGACATTAAAGGGTAATAAAATCTTTCGAACAACTTTATGCAAATAAATACTATAAGATATGAGTGGCCAAAAGTGACTCAGTTAAAAATTAGTAACCTGAATATTTTATATTGATTTTAAAAACCCAATTCAGGGGCGCCTGGGTGGCTCAGTCTTTAAGTGTCTGCCTTTGGCTCAGGTCGTGATCCCAGGTCCTGAAATTGAGCCCCGCATCATTGGGCTCCCTGCTCAGCGGAAAGCCTGCTTCTCCCTCTCACTTCCCCTGCTGGTGTTCCCTCTCTCGCTGTGTCTCTCTCTGTCCAATAAATAAATAAAATCTTTAAAAAAACCCCAATGCATAACTTAAAACCTTAACATAAAACTCCAGGTCTGGTTTATAGTTAATGAATAAATACTAAAATACACAAACTCAGAAAATAGAGAAGAATAGCTCACTTCTCAATTTGCTTTATGAGGCCAGCTTTACCCTGTTACAATAACAAAATAGAGACATTTCAATGGAAAGGATGCTAACAGTCGTTAGTCATCAAGGAATTGGAAATTACAACCGCTTTGAGATACCCATACACATTCATTAGAGTGCTGAAGTTAAAAAGATTGACAGTATTAATATGTTGATAAGCTCTGGTGCAACCGATCTCTTGCATATTACTGGTGGGAATGTAAAAGACTACAGCCATTTTGCCTGGGTGGCACAGTCGTTAAGCGTCTGCCTTCGGCTCAGGGCGTGATCCCAGCGTTCTGGGATTGAGCCCCACATCAGGCTCCTCCGCTGGGAGCCTGCTTCTCCCTCTCCCATTCCCCCTGCTTGTGTTCCCTCTCTCGCTGGCTGTCTCTGTCAAGTAAATGAATAAAATCTTAAAAAAAAAAAATTTTAACAACAAACCAAAACAACTCTACCACTAAACCCAGCAATAGCACTCTTAGATATTTATTAAAGAGAAGTGATAACATATTTATAAAGACTTATACATGCATGTACTTATCAGCTTTATTTATAATATCCACACATTCTAAACAGCCCAAATATCCATCAACATGAGAATTGGTAAACAATTTGTCATATATCCATATAAGGGAATACATCTCCACAATTAAAAGGAAAGTACTACTGATAAGCGTAACAACATGATGCATCTCACAGTTTGCTGATTAAAGAAGCGAGACACAAAAGAGTGTATGTTTTGTGATTCCATTTAGATGCAGCTCTAGAAAAGACAAATCTAGTTTATAATGACAGAAAATAGAGTTTTTCTTAGGGCTTTGAGTTGTCATGCAGTTTACTCAAAATGGCACAAGGGTACCATTTGAGCTGATGGAAGTAATTCTGTCTTGATTGTGTTCTTGAGTAAATGAAACTATGCATTTGTCAAAACTTACTGAAACTTTATTTTTAAAATGCGTACATGATTTTGTATGAAAATTATGTCTTTAAAGTTGACTTTAAAAAATCAGAGGATGACAGGACGCCTGGGTGGCTCAGTTGGTTAAGTGTCTGCCTTTGGCTAACGTAATGAGCCAAGGGTCCTGGGATCAAGTTCCGCATTGGGCTCCCTGCTCAGCTGGGAGCCTGCTTCTCCCTCTGCCTACTGTTCCCTCCTGCTTGTGCTTGCTCACTCTCTCTCTTTCTGACAAATGAATAAATAAAATCTTTAAAAAAAAAATCAGAGGATGTATTTGTCAGCTGATTGTACAATAAAGGGAATTTGTGAAATGGAATATATAGAGAGTAGAAGAAATTAACCAGAATGCAGTTAAAAGAGAAAGAGATGTAGAATACAGAAGAGAGTAACATAGAGTATATAGTGAGGACGACTTAGACACTTTTATTCAGAGTTTTATGAAGGGTGTTACCAGCAACAGATGCTCAGTAAAGGCATTACTTTACGCAGAAGGAAAGTATTCCAAGGTGGGTGCTCTGAGGTATGCTAAGTAATGAAGAGCAAAGACAGTGGTAAATATGTGTCTAAACATAATAGAACATAATGCTTAGTAAAGTACACAGAACAGTAGCATAAATAGGAGGAGGTCTGAGTCCTGCAATGGTGGGTAAAGATTTTGATTAACTTTAGACTTATATCTTAATTTTAGGGCTAACCTCAGAAAGCATAGAAATAAAGGACATAATTTTCATACTGAGAGGGAAGAGCAAATGGAATGAAAAATAGTCAATTCCAAAATTTGCAAGAAAGGAGAGAAACAGAACCACGGAACAGACACAAATAGGATAAAAGTAGATAAAAAATGTAAACCCAAACAGAGACGCCTGGGTGGCTCAGTCAGTTAAGTAGCTGCCTTCAGCTCAGGTCATGATCCCAGACTGAGTCACACATCGGTCTCCCTGCTCAGCGGGGAGCCTGCTTCTCCCTCTGCCTGCCGCTCCCCCTCCTTGCGTGTGTGCGCTTGCTCTCTCTTTCTGACAAATTAATAAATACAAACCTTAAAAAAAAATATATATTGGTAACTCTTAACCCAGGTCATGATCCTGGGACTGAGTCACACATCGGTCTCCCTGCTCAGCGGGGAGCCTGCTTCTCCCTCTGCCTGCCACTCCCCCTCCTTGCTTGTGTGCGCTTGCTCTCTCTTTCTGACAAATTAATAAATACAAATCTTAAAAAAAAAACAAATATATTGGTAACTCTTAAATTTAAGTTACTAAATTCTGACAAAATATCAGTGTTATTTTATTTGTCAGAGTGTTTTTAAAAGATATCCCACATTAACAATGCAGAAAAATTATAAAGAAATAATTAAAGAAGACATATCATAGAAACAATAACAAAAATGTTTTATAGCTGTATAATATTAGACCATATAGTGTAATGAAAAATCATTGCTAGAAATAAAATAAGTCACTTCATAATTGGATAAAGTTCTGCTCACGAGGAACCTATAACAATTACAAAATTATAAACAATAATATAGCTTCAAAAATACATAAAGCAGAAGTTCAAAGAAATAGAGAAAAATACATAAAGCAGAAGTTCAAAGAAATAGAGAAAGTCACGGTTTTATGGAAGATTTTAGATACTTTTCTCAACAATTGGTAGAAGAGATGTTAAATAACAAAAATGAATAAGGATAATTTAAAGAGCACAGGTAACATGTTAACCTAATGAACAAATAAAGACTGCTGTATCCAATAGTTTTAGAGTCCATGTTCTTTTCAAGTATATGCAGAGAATTTTCAGAAGTTGTCTATATCGGGGCGCCTGAGTGGCACAGTGGCTAAGCGTCTGCCTTCGGCTCAGGGCATGATCCCGGCGTTATGGGATCGAGCCCCACATCAGGCTCCTCCGCTATGAGCCTGCTTCTTCCTTTCCCACTCCCCCTGCTTGTGTTCCCTCTCTCACTGGCTGTTTCTCTCTCTGTCAAATAAATAAATAAAATCTTAAAAAAAAAAAAAAAGTTGTCTATATCAACCATAAAAACAATCTCAGGAAATTTCGATGGCTTGAAGTTATATTGGGCATTTTCTTCAGATCAGTTAAAAAAATAGGCTTCCAAAAACCATGAATCCCAAAAGGAGTCGTAATGGAAATTGGGAAATAATTTAACCAAATGATGAGAAAATATTCTGTATCAAAAGTTGTAGAATATAGCTTAATGGAGTATTTAGATGGAAATTCATAGCTTTAAATATATAAGTTAGGAAAGAAGAACAGCTGATAGTTAATGAGATAAACATCCATTTCAAAAAGGAAAAATAAGAGCTAAATAAACTCAAAATAGAGAGCATGAAGAAATAAAGGCAGGAGCAGAAATTAATGGGTAAAAAAACATACATGCAAAAAAGAAGATCAAGGAATCAAAAAAAACATTCTTTTTAAATTAAAAAAATTGAAAACTTTTAATGAACTTTATTAAGAAAAAAGAGAAAGTATAAATAACCAAAATAAGGAATGAAAAGTGAAAAGGACACGACTGCTGATGCTGTTGACGTTAGATAGATAAAAGAATTAAATGAAACATTTTATGCAAATAGAGAAATATAGTTGAAATTGACAGCTAACATAAGAAATAGAATACCTGAGTAGTCCTATGACAGTTAAATAAATTTGGTAATAAGCCTGTTTAGAAAGACTTGATTTCCAGGTGGCATCCCTGGCATATTCTACCAAATATTAAAGCAAGACACCCTACATTTTTTCATTTTTCCCAGGTGGTAAAGGAAAAGAACATTACCATTCATTTTTTGAGGGCAGCACAGCATTAATATCAGAACTTGCTAAGTGCAAAAGAAATTTACAGACCAGTTTCGTTGGTGACCATTGATGCAGAAATTTTAGAGGAACTGTGAGGACAGGAAACCCAGCAAAAATACCTCATGATAATGTTGGCTTTTCCTAGGAATGGAAAAAGGTTGGTTTAACATATATTAAGAGATAAAGAAAAATGACACAGTTATCTCAGATGAAAAATAACTTTGATAAAATTCATCATCTGTTGACTGTAGTAAAAACCCCCTTGCAAGCTAGATGTAGAAGGAACTTCCTTAATGTGATAAGTGGTGTTTATTTTATTTTATTTTTTTTAAGATTTATTTATTTTAGAGAGAGGGAGAGAGACACACACACACAGACACACACACGTGCACATGCAAGTGGGGGAGGGGCAGAGGGAGAGAGAATCTCCAGCAGATCCCCGCTAAGCACGGAGCTCAGCATGGGGCTTGATCCCACAATCATGACATTATGCCCTGAGCCGAAATCAAGAGTCGGATATTTAACCAACCAACTGAGCCACCCAGATGTCCCAAGTGATGTTTAACAGGATATAGCAAGCATTATATTTAATGACGAAACTTTGAATGCTTTCCCATTTAGATTGGGCGTAAGTAGTTAAGCTTAAAAATAAAACTGCCAGTTATTTTACCAGCAAAAGATGGATTTATTCAGGAATAGCAGAGAATTGCCATCCTGGACAAGCAAGCTATGACAAAACCATGGGCAAGTCCCCTGGGGGGACTTTCTAGAGAAAAGGAGGGAAGATGGGTGGTGGGCTCTTATAAACAAAAGTCCACTGGAACAAACTGGGCATTCAGAGTATAGTGGCCTTTCATTGGTGGAGTTGTGACAGTCTCTCATTGGCTGAACTGCTGCCAGGAGAGGAGGAAAGCCTCTTTTCCTCCTTCTGGGATAGTCAAGTAGTCTCCACATGCTAAGTCCCTCTCTTCCTTTGGGTCTGCAATTGACGACTAGTGGTAGGATGTAAGAGCTCCCCCTGCTGGCCTCCCGACTCCAAAAATGAGATTTCCTTTTATTAATTTTCACAAAGTCAAGGATGTCTGCTCTCATCACTAATTTTCAGCAGCATAATAATGGAGGTCCTAGCCAAGGCAGTAAGGCAAGAACAGGAAAAAAGAAAGCAGCAAGGATTGGAAAGGAAAAAAACAAAACTACCATTATCAATAGATGATATTTTTGTGTACACAAAGAATATCCAGATAAATTATTATAGAGAATTTAGCAATGTTGCTAGATACAGAGTCAGTATACAAACACCAATTATGTTTCTATTAACCTACAAGAAACAAAACTTTTAATTAAAAAGATACCATTTACAGTAGCACTAACACTATGTACTGTGAATAAATCTGAACAGGATATATGTAAGTCCTTGCTCTTATTTGGGGAGGAGCTGAGAGGCCCAGTAGAACAGAAGTGTAAGTCCTTATTTGCCTTCTTTTCAGACTTAAATCTAGAAAATGTGCAGCATTTAAATTCATTAGGCTTATATGGGAGGGTATGATATATTGTCCAATATAACACAGAATAACATCTTAAAATAGTTGTTTACAATATTTTTGGAGCACATTGATAAATAGAATATCTTAGTAATAGAGATTTGGGGCTCTTTCGGTCTGAGTCTTTACCTAATATGAAAGTCTTTTATGTAGTTTTCTTGAAAGCTCTCTCTGATGATTCATTCACTTTTCTGCCTGTAATTTCCACTCATAGGAACTAGTACTGAATCATTTCACGAAGATTTTAACAACTACATATTTACTAATGATAACTACGTTATTTTGTCAAATCTAAGACATCATTGATTTTAAGTTGCATCATTTCTTCACATTCTACTAAATGAAAAAATGTTGCCACTCTTTGGCTATAACACCATTGATATGCATCTTGATTTCAAAGATGTTAAAATGTTTATTAAAGCATTTTATGATTTATGAAACATTTCTATAGAAGTATTTCCATTGTTTTACAATTTAGGAATACCACTGAAAAAAAAATCTACTTCACCTTTCATTTTTCGTACCTAACATACTACCTTTTTTTTTTCTTCCCTAACTTAAGCACTCTTAAATTCATTCCTTTTTTTGGTTTCCTTTTCTGCCATCCTGGTCATTTTTCTTGGGATGCCTGTTACTTCATCAGTAAACTGATTAAAATTGAATAAGATACAGGCTTCAAAAAGAAAGTTCTAAAATATTAAAATCAGTATGTCCAGAAGGTAGAATACTCTTGCAAATTCATGATTCTTGTTAACTTGACAAGATTTTCAGGATTATTTTCCTTAAAACAAGGTAGTCCATAGCCATGAACAAATTGTGTTTTAATTTTTATAAGCTCATTGGTTTAAATTTTGTACATCATACTTTTCACAGCAAGATTTTCTCCCTATTGAAACTCATTCTTGTAACCTTACATTAACATTTTTTGTTACAGATATAAACTGGAACATAATACATGTCTTTTTTCATTCTTCTCCTCTACAAAATTATTACCAAAAATATCTGCTATAATTTTTCAACCTTGGAATATTTCTAAATAACAAAGATGTTTCGTTGTTTTAGTAGTGAATACTTACATTTGGATATTTTAAATTCTTCACAGTCACATAATTCCTGACAGTCTTTGTGTGACTGTTTACAGTTTGTGTAGTGCCTAGTTCAGCTTAAAGGAAAAATGGCACCTCATAGTTAAATTTATAATTTTCTAATTCATTTGGGTTTATGTTTTTTGATTATTATAAAATTTAACTTTTCCAGTAGGTTATATACTTTTCTCTCTTTTACAATACAGGTTTTGAGAGTATTTTAGAAGGGCTTTATGGACCACGGCTACGAAGAGACCTCAGTTTATTTGAAGGTAATGCTTTTTAAATTTTATTTTAAAATTGTGACTTTCTGTCCCATTTAACAAATGAAAAATGGTTGTTCTGTGCTAACTTTACATTAAACAAGAATTTGTGGTCTTGCTTAATTAGTATTTTAAATAAAGTGATCCAAATATTGTTTTTGTTATTACACAACGTTGTCATAATCTTTTAAAAAAATTTAGTACGCTGATCAAAATGGAAAGTGAAGCTTGTTTTTGGCTTAATGTTGAAATTTAATTTTTATTATATATTACATACCCTCACTTATTCTTAAAGAAGATTTCAAAGGGTTCAATTAAGTAAATATTTCCTGTTGCTCATGACACAGGCAGCCTGGAAATCAGATTGTCGCTCTGAGAAATCCCACCATGTGTGTTCAGAGTTTTATATTTATGTATAATAATACTGTTTGTCATTTATTAGCCACTTCTTTCAAATGCTGTAGCATAAATCCTAGTGGAAGATTTTGATTTGTGATATAGTTGCTGTGATACCATAGTTTAGTTGTTTTATTGCTTGTTTGGAAATGTAGAGCAGTAGGAGAACGCTTTTGTAGACCTCTGAAATTTTATAGTACAGTTTATTCACGAAATAGGTAATGCTAGTATAGATTTTCTATTTCGATTTTGATTGAATTATTTCTGAATCTGTTATCTGGTCTGTTTTATGCCCTAACCCTTTTACCTTCTATTCTACTATGGTACCTTCCATTCTACCAAGACCCAAGACATCTATAAGGTCCTTTTCTCTTCTGTATAAATAAGTCTTTTGAGGTGAGGGAATGATGGTGGAGTAGTCAAACGTTTTCTGCCCATTCTTTATTAATGTTGAGCAAGATAATTAAGTTAGGAATCATAGACCTGAAAGTATCTATGAAAGATCATTTGTCCCAACCACCTGTCTTTGCTGAGATGAACTGATATCCATGTAAAATGTGACTTTAAGAATGGTGACTGCAAAATGTGCTTGTTCTAGTGTTTTATCATTCTTCTAGCTAAGATCATTTTTTAATTTCTCTTAACTTTAATCGTTTCTCATCTTATCATAATTCAACACTGAATTAAGTATTTTTACCTGATACATTTTTTAGCAATACTAATTGTATTTTCACCTTTTTTCTGAGCTTACAAATGAACAAAGGAAAAATCTTAAAAAACAAGAATTTAACCTAAGCCAGACATTTCTTCAGCCTTCCTTTCTTACCCTGCTGTCCTCATTCATGTCAGAAGTCAGCATTATACTTAATTGCCTTCTGACAACCCAAATTATAGCTTGTGACTCACCCTGTTGCTTCCCCCACTATCACTTGTTTATTTATAAAGTTGTATATATATGTATATATTTGTGTTCCTTCAGAAATTGTTTATTATACAAAGGGCAGAATGTTCTAAGGAATAAATGCTTTGTATTTTGTTTTTAGACTAGTATTTCTTTAGTATATAAATTGTACATGTTTATTTTAGGAAATTAAAAAATACAGATAAGCCAGAAAGGAAAAATTACCCCTACTCCCATGATCCATAGATAACTTTTATACATTTTTATATGAATGTAAGATATATGTTTGTATGTGTTTGTTCTTTAATTATAGTAGTATATACTATATGCACAGTACGTATAATTTCTGTGTCAGCTGTGTTCACTGGTATATCATTTGGGTATATAAAGTCTAGACCATCTTTCTTAATGGCTGCACAGTATTTCATTGTAGTTCTATTTATAATTAATTTACTTATGTAATTTAATAACCCATTGCTGTATATCTCATTCAGTTTATTTAAATTCAGATAGATCTTGTACTTTATGTCCTTTTAGTGCTTTTTTTGGTGGGGGAAGTTAACAAAATTAGCTCAGCTTTGGAACTTGCATATAGACACATATTTGTTGCCTTTTTTCACCCCAAATATTCTTTCTCCAGGTTACTTAGGTAAATTCTTCCTCCTTTTATTTCCTTTTTTGAATTAAAAAAGCATCTAATTAAATGGTAACCTTAAGAATGTGATATTAATTATTGCAATAAATCTGTATCTGTACAAGGATGAAGACAGCCATACAAATGTTTTGAGGGAAATTAAATCAGTACTATCAAAAGTGTAGAGCCTCTTGAAAAGGCATGTAGAAACTATGCGTTATACACCTCTCCAGCTTCTTTCTTATCCTCTTATAAATAAGTGTGCTTTCTTTGTTGTTGCCATTGTTAAAAATGGTTTAATATTTAGATGCTGGGACTATAAGTATAGGTATTTATCACTAGGCAAATCTGTATGCAGGAATCAAAGATTAGTGTATATTTTTAAATAAATCATTGGAAATCTGAACCTTTGTTAACTCACTTTCTAAAACTCAGAAGCCAAATCTATTGGCTAGCTAAGGATTCTTGTATATTATTCTAAATTATTTTTTGTTATAAAATTAAATGCATAGTATTTTAATTTTATAATATATAAATTTAGATAGACTACATTGCATACCTACTGCTATTTCTGTGGAAAATATATTCTGAATTTCATACTGCTACCTTAAAAAATCAACTGTGACACAGAGCATATTTTTAAGTTTAAGACTTTTGTATTGTATACATTAGTGTTTTGAGAGGTTTGTATTTTTATTCTGGAATTTGATTTGGAACCACCTCCAGATTGAATGGTTTGAAGGAAGCTTTTGAGTGGTGCTAATTTTTATTTGGTTGTTAAAGAAACAGAGGCCCTGGTTTTCTATCTTCTTTGGTATGTTTTATGAATTTCTCTCCTTTTGGGGAAAATACAACTCTTATTTTTTTGCGGGGGGAGTCTCCAAAGAGGGTTTGAATGCCATAAACTTCAAACTTTTATGTATGCCCAGAAAAGTTCCTTATATTCTGTGCCTCTGTTGCTTCTCCATCTCTCCAAAACTTATTTTTCCTGCTGCCACAGAACTTTTAAGCAAAAATTCTCTCTTTTTTTCCTGCTTTAGTCGGTCCTTTTTCATGTCTTTTTTGTGAGCTGGTTTCTTTCACCTGTGGGATCATCTGATTTCCTTGCCATGGCTATGGATATTTACAAAAATTTGAAAAGCGTGTGGTCAACCTGTGTAAACTAGACTGATAGATCCAAAGGGAGATTATGTTAGAGGTCTACAAGCTATAGCATATGGGCCAAATCCAGCTTATTTACTATTTTTGAATGGCCTGTGGGCTAAAAATAATTTTTACATTTTTAAATAGTTGGAAAAAAAAGATTAATATTTCATGTCATATGAAAATTATGTGAAATTCAAATTTAATTGTTCAGTTAATAAGGTTTTATTGAAAACAGCCCCTCTCATTTGGTCAAACATTGTCAATGGCTGCATTTGTAGTACACCAGTAGAGTTGAATGGTGTGGCAGGTGGTATGGCCTGCAAAACCTAAAATACTATTTGGCTGTTAATAGAAAAGGTTCGCTGACCCCTGAGTGCACCACTGACTGAAATTTAATATTTTTGACTTCATATTTTTTTTCAACTGTAAACATTATGATAATAGAGACAACAAAACAACTTTTTAATTAGATTTATTAGGTAAAACATTAAAAAAATTTTATATGAGTATAGTTGACCCACAATATAACATTGGTTTCAGGTGTTGCAACATAGTGATTCAACTTCTCTACGTGTAATGCTGTGCTCACCAAGAGTGTGGCTGTCATCTGTCACCATACAGTGCTATTACAACATCATTAACCATATTCCCTGTGCTGTGCCTTTATTCCTGTGACTTATTCATTTCATAACTGGAAGGCTATTATCTCCTCCACTTAGTCCATTTTGCCCATCCTCTCACCCACCCGCCCCCTTTCTCTCTGGCAAGCATCAGTTTATTCTGTGTATTTATAGGTCCAGTTTGTTTTTAGTTTACTCGTTTGATTTAGATTCCACATGAGTGAAATCATATGGTATTTGTCTTTCTCTGTTTGACTTATTTCACTTACATAATACTCTCTGACTCCATCCATGCTCTCGCAAATGTCACAATCGCATCCTTTTTTAAGGCTGTGTAATATTCCTGTGTGTGTGTGTGTGTGTGTGTGTGTGTGTGTGTGTAGTCTTGCATCTTCCTTCTCCATTCATCTATCGATGGACACTGGGTTGCTTCCTATATCTTGGTTATTATAAATAACGCTGCAATAAACATAGGGGTGCGTATATCTTTTTGAATTAGTGTTTTTGTTTTCTTCGGGTAAATACCCAATAGTGGAATTATTGGATCATATGGTATTTCTATTTTTAATTTTTTGAGGAACCTCCGTACTGTTTTCCACACTGGTGTACCAATTTGTCTTCCCACTAACAGCGTTCAGGTGTTTTTCTCCACATCCTCTCCAACTCTTGTTATTTCTTGCCCTTTATTTCCAGGTTTTTATTTAAATTCTAGTTAGTTAACATACAGTGTAATATTAGTTTCAGGTATAGAATTTAGTGATTTATCACTTACATACAACAACCAGTGCTCATCACAAGTGCCCTCCTTAATACCCATCACTTATTTGCCTTTTTGATTTTAGCCATTCTGACAGATAGAAGCTGATATCTGATTGTGGTTTTGATTTGTATCTCCCTGATGATGAGTGATGTTGAGGATCTTTTCATGTGCCTGTTGGCTATCTGTATATCTTCTTTGGAAAAATGTCTATTTCGGTCCTCTGCTCATTTTTTAGGTTTGTTTTTTTCTTTTGGTATTGAATAAGTTCCTTATATATTTGGGATGTTAACCTCTTATCAGACATGTTATTTACAAATATCTTTTCCCATTCAGTAGGTTGTCTTTCTGCTTTGTTGATGGTTTCCTTTGCTCTGCAGAAGCTTTTTATTTTGATGTAGTCCCAATAGTTTATTTTTGCTTTTGTGTCCTTTGCCCTAGCAGATATATCTAGAAAAATATTGCTACCACTAATGTCAGAGAAATTGCTGCCTATGTTCTCTTTTAGGATTTTTATGGTTTCAGGTCTCACATTTAGGTCTTTAATCCATTTTAAGTTTATTCGTGTATATAATCTGGGAAGGTGGTCCAGTTTCATCTTTTACATGTAGCTGCCCAGTTTTCCCAACATTTATTGAAGAGACTGTCTTTTCCCTATTGTGTATTCTTGCCTCTTTTGTTAGATGAAATATTTGGAATGGTTATTTTGTGTCAGGAACTGTGATGAGCAGTAAGGAAAGAAAAATGAGTAAGGAGGATCTCTTCTAGGAATTCATGGCCTAGTATTAAGTCAGTAGTTTTCCAGTATGGATTGATTATTTATTTTAAAGCCAGGGAATCTAATACTGCTCTATTTTGTAGTTATATAAATTATATTAGCTCTTATCCATGTGCTCACGAAAACTTATCTGAGTGTATTCATCATGCTGTCTATAATACCAAGATTAGAGAAACAGACTGAATATCCAACAATAGGGTATTGATTAAATAAGTTATGATACATCTGTTTGATGGACATGCTTATTTATTAAAAACAATTTAGAAGTATATTTGAGCATAGGAAATATTTGTGACAAATAAGCATGTGTATAATATCCTAATTTTTAAAATAAATAGCATTTTTTAAAGCAGTTTAAACTTAGAGAAAAAATCAAGTAGAAAGTGCAAAGATTTCCCATATACCCTCCCCCCTCCAAGGTTTCTCTGTGTTAATATCTTTCATTGGTGTTGTACATTTGTTAGAATTGTTGAGCCAATATTGATGTATTTTATGACTTAAAGCCCCCATAGTTTACATTAGCTAAGTCTGTGTGTGTTGTACAGTAATCTGCATTTTGGCAAATTCGTAGTCCTGTATCCACATTACAGTATCCTATGTAATAGTTTCACAGCCCTAAAAATCACCTGTATTCCGCCTTTTTAGTTCTCTTCTCCTGTCCCCAACCCATGTCAAACACTGCTCTTTTTCCTGTCTGTCTTGTTTTTTCTTCTTCATAATGTCATATCATTGAAATCGTATAGTATTTAGTTTTTTCAGACTCACTTCTTTCACTGAATAATATGCATGTAAGGTCCTCTATGTCTTTTCATGGCATCATAGCTCCTTTCTTTTTATTACTAATACTGCCTTGGGTGGATGTAGCGTAGTTTGCTTATCCATTTATCTACTTGAAAGACATCTGGGTTGCTTCCAAGTTTTAGTAACTATTAATAAAGCTGCTATAAACATTTGTGTGCAAGGTTTTGTATAGACATAACTTTTCAATGCATTTGCCTAAATGGAGCACCATTGCTAGATAGTAGGGAAAGATTATGTTAAGCTTTGAAGAAACTGTAAGACTATCTTCAAAAGCGGCCATACCATTTTGTGTTCTCACCAGCAATGAATTGAAGTTCTTTTTGTTCTGCATCCACACCAGCATATGATGTTTTCTGTGTTTCAGACTTAAACCATTCTAGTAGGTGTGTGGTGGTAGCTCATCTTAATTTTCAGTTTTCTAATGGGATATGCTATTGAGCATCTTGTCCTAAACTTTTTGCTATCTGCATATTTTCTTGGGTGGGGTGTTCAGACCATTTTTGGTACTTGGATAATGATGATAGATAATGACAGAATGAGGAAATACTTCTGTTTTTATTTTCTGGAACAAGAAACCATTGTAGAGAAACCATCTGGTTTGGAGCTTTCTGTTTTAGAAGGTTATTAATTGTTGATTTAATTTTTTAAAAGATTTTATTTATTTGTCAGAGAAAGAGAAAAAGAGCACACAAGTAGGGGGAGCCGCAGGGAGAGGGAGAAGCAGGCTCCTGCTGAGCAAGGAGCCCAGTGCAGGACTCAATCCCAGGACCCTGGGATCATGACCTGAGCCAAAGGCAGACGCTTAACCAACTGAGCCACCCACGTGTCCCTGATTGAATTTCTTTAATAGATATAGTCCTGTTGAGATTATCTATTATTCCTTTTGTGAGATTTGGTAGATAGTGTCTTTCAAGGAGTTTGTCCATTTCATCTGAGGTTACCAAATTGTGGGCAACTAATATTATTCATAATATTTTTTATTATCTTTTTATTATTTATATACCCAACAGTGATGGCCCATCTTTAATTTCTGATATTTTCTCTTTTTTTACTTGGTTAGGCTGGATAAAGATTTATCAATTTTATTGATATTTTCAAAGAATCAGCTAATGCTAATTTTTAAAAAGGCATAGAATATAAACTAAAAGAATATATTGTAAAATGTTAATCATTATCTCTGGATGATGGGATTATAAATAGGTTTTTTTCTGCTTTGTAGTTTTCAGTATGGTTAATATGTAGTTTTATAATGAAAAATTATTTTTCAGTAACATTGCCCACTTTCAGTATCTTACTTCAAAATCAACATAGTTATAACCACTTTTTCATGACCTTCATGAGAAATCTAGTTCAGTATTCTCTTTTTTCACTTTTCATTGGGCTTTGTCTTTGGGAACTTTAAATTTATTTCTTACGGTTAAAGGGTACTAAAGAGAATAAAAATGCTCAAAGGAAGTATGATTATCTAAAAGAAAATGAAAGTAACACCTATTGAACTTGTTAGGTCTTCTGCGTATGTTCTTATTTAATTTTTACTACGCCTTAAGATGTAATTATTATCCTCATTTTAACAGATGAGGAAGTTGAAGCCCAGAGAAAGTAACTTGCCAAAGGCCACATCTAGTATTTGGAAAGATATCACAGTACCAAGGCTCTCTAATTTCAAAGTCTGTTATCTTTCCAAGACATATTAGGTAAAATGATTGGAACCAGACTTTGACCTGAATATATATCCGTGGTGAAAAGGTTGATCTTTTGTTAGTCATTTACTGTTAGTTTTTTCCTTTCTTTTCTTTTCTTTTCTTTTCTTTTCTTTTCTTTTCTTTTTTATTTTTTAAAGATTTTATTTATTCATTTGACAGAGAGAGAGCACAAGCAAGGGGAGTGGCAGGCAGAGGGAGAGGGAGAAGCACGCTCCCTGCTGGCCAGGGAGCCTGATGGGGGGCTCGATCCCTGGGCCCTGGGATCATGATCTGAGCTGAAGGCCGATGCTTAACCGACTGAGCCAGCCAGGCACCCTACTATTAGTTTGCATTATGACATTGCCTTTTATTAATAAGGTACATAATTTGACCCTTTTGAGCCTATACAACTTCATGGTTAAAATTGCAAAATGAAAGACAACTTATTTCAGGGATATCTGATTTATTGTCATATTTTGTTTGAGAAATAAAATAAATCTGTTCTGTTATAGTATTTACTTAACTTTTATGACATGAAAAGATAACCTGGACAGAGAAATCTGGCCTAGAATTGATTTTTCAAAATTTGTTTTCCAATAAATAAAATAATGTATCTCACCATCATTTATTGGACTCAAAATCAAAAGTTCTGTAGAAAGAGTAGTTATTAAACATTGGTAAGTAAAGTTGTAGATTTTTTTACCCAGCATAATTTAATGGCATTTTATAATTGTTGATTATTCAGTGCCATTTATTTAACCACATAGGCATTTGTTTTAATTAACGTTTTGTTGAAGAACTTCTAAAATAACTAAAATAAATGAGGTAATCTCAGCATGCCCAATTTTATCTTACAACTGGTAATTGTTTTAATTATTGCAAAGTTGTTGTTCCTCTGTTCAACATATTTATCAATAAAACTTCATGAAACCTTACAGTGATTTTTCAAAAATACCTCTTCTTCAGGACTACCAGCTATTTTTAAAAAATTCTAATGCTAGATTCCTTTCATATCTTTTATTCATGAAGCCATAATAAAAAAGCAGTAAGATTTCCTTGATCTATCAAAATCATTATGCTTAGCATATGAGTCAAGGTTTTGTGCAGTAATACTGCCTAACAAATAGCTCTGAAATCTGTTGCATCCTTATGGGTGACCTGAGTACTGAACTTCAGAGATCACTTCTGATGACTGCAGGTCCCAGTCTGAAGGAATAATGGCTATGTGGGGCAAGTTCTTTTCATGTTGGATGGTCAAAACTCAAGAGAACTGGGGCAACTTGCCATACCTTTTAAAGCCTCAGCTTGGATGGAATATATACTGTCACTTTTCCCACATTCATTCTACTGATAAAAAGCTCTACCTTCCTAGTAAGAGGCATTGCACAATTCCACATTCAAGAGCGCAAATGTGTTATTCTATTATAATGATAGGCCAAAGGGCTGAAGAAAATTATAAACCTACACAAGTACAATTCTGGGTTTTTAATTGTATAGATTGCTTAAACTTTTTGATTTATCAGGTCATTTGCAAAAAGTGATCAATTTTCTTAAACTGGTATATTAAAGTTATCTATCTTCTGCAAAATAACCATATTAAATACACTTGTGATTGTGCAGGATTTAAAAAATAATGACTGATGATCCTGCTTTGTTAGTAACTAGCCTTTGCATGGTGTTTTATAGTTTCTAAAATATTTTCACATTTTTTCATTTGATCCACAAATAAGTTAGGTGATGGGATCTTTATTTTACAGATATGGAAATTAAAACAAAAACTTTATAACTTGATAAGGTTACAACTAGTAAGTTCTATTCCAGATGGAGACTTTAAATCCAATTATCTTTTCGTTACCCTATACTGGATCTCATGCTCCCATTTCCTACCATTTCTAAGTTTGGATAAATATTAGGAATATTTCTAGACCACTACCAAAACCAAAGGATTTTGTCTTTATACTCGAACAGGTTACATTATCTTCTATTCTTATTTTTATATCTCAGTTGATGCAAGAATTTCTTGGGGGCTGATCCTAACTGGTATTTATTTATTACCATTCCAAAAAAGGTAAGCTTATTTTCTGTGTAGTTTAACAGAAACACGTATTCAATTTATTTATTTCAAAAGTATGAGAGAAAATTACTGTGCTGTACCAGTGCTTTTCAAATTAATACCCGTGTAACTGCCTCAGGTGATAAATGCTTCATATATTGGAGGTTCTATATAGGAATTTATTTGGGAAAGGAAATTGAGGGGAGTTTGAAAAATCACTATCTGTACCAAGTATAGTTAGGGTGGCAGTGTTGTTATAGCATCATAAAATTTCTTCATCATAAAATGTTTGTTTTGCACAAACTTTCTAATATATAACAATAGTTGAATTATATGAAACATCTTTTGAAAAAAAATTCATGTTTTGTATTGAATAATGTAGCTTGTTTACCTGCCTTTTACTCGAACTCTTGCAACAACACCTTTAAACAATGTAATAAAAATCTGATCTGACTTCTAAGCTATGGATTTCCACTTTTTTTTTTTTTAACAGCATTTCATTTTCTCAAATCTGTGGGCTTTTCTGGTGCTCTACTCCATTTCTCTGCTTTATGTTGCTTTCATGATGTGTAAAATTTATTTTTCCCCATACCTCCCTGTTTGGATTTCTTTCATAGTGAAAATTAAAAATCAGTAGGTAATGATAAATTCAATCTTTTAGAAGGTTAGATGATACTTAAAACCCTATTGTTAGAAAATCAATTTCTAACCAGCTCATTGTTCTTGCTACTTTGTCCCACAATAGTGCAAAATTACTCTCCTTACAGCCTTCTCTGTTTCTTTCTAGATGTCATCACTTTAATTTTAAAGTTAGGCCTTCTCCCCTTACTATTAGTAGTTAGTTTTTTTAAATGAGCCGTTGCTGTGGAGAGTGGTAATTTTATTTGTTTTAATAAAGTTAGTGTATTTAATGAATATTTTTCCCTCTTTTAAAGACTGTGAACCAGAAGAGCTGACTGACTGGTCTATGGATGAAAAATGTTCATTTTGTAACCTACAGAGAGAAGCAGTCAGTGTAAGTTTTAGTGCTATGAAATTATTTCTAAACTAATCGCACAATTGTAACACAATTTTTTTAACTTAATTTGTTCTGAAAATTGGTGACTTACAGTGGAAATTTAAATACTTGATTTTGGTAATGAGAAGAATATTTTAAAGTCTTATGTTAGAAGTCTTAACATTTAGCTTAACTTGCAGGTGAAATCACAAAACACTCATCTTTTTTGCTTATTTCACATTTCTTCCTTATAGCTCCCTGACTCATCAGGTTCAGTTTAGATCTGTTTTGTATTTAGTTAGACAGTGGTGAGCTTGGAGGCCTACCTTGGTTTGAACACCACCCTATAGTCTTGATTTCTTAGGAATCTATAGTTGGAGGATAATGTGGTACTACTTTTTAGCCTTTTAATTTCGTGAAGTCTTTTGGATATCAGAATTATTTCCTGTGTAAATGATTAAATAGTGTCTACTATAAACAGGGCATAAACTAGACAAGCAGCATCTTCTTGTATGGCGGGAAGTCCTAATTCTTTACTATTGTGAAAAAGGCTGAGAAGAAATGGGAACTTCAGAATCCGTACCCATTTTGGTCAGATTAGTGGGTAAACATTCCTACTTTGTTGTTAAAACTCTCATTACTGGCATGCTATATAATGAATTTATTCAGCAGTGTATTTTCTCTATACCCTCCCCCCCTTTTTTGGCTATAGTTTGCTAAGAAATAAAGCTAATGTGGTATCAGAGCCAAATTTCTTTTCTCCTGACTCCTGTTCCAAATTTTATGTTCTCTCTATATAATTTGTTAAATAGAACAAATGAGCATTTAGAGAATATTTTTTTTGCTATTTTTAATGGAATCACATGTATAATTAAAACTGATTTTTTTATGTTGCTTTCTTATAATTTTAGGATTGTATACCATCTCTTGATTCTTCACAGTCAACACCATCGGAGGAACTATCATCTCAGGGCCAGTCCAACACTGAAAAGATTGAATGCCAAGCAGAAAATTACCTAAATGCACTCTTTCGAAAGAAAGGTAATATTGGCATAACTTGTCACTTAAAATTAGCAGTAGAGATCTAGAATGTTTGTATTTTTCTCACACACAAGTTTTTTTATATGCCAGTCTTTATTCCATTTTTTATAAATTTTTTATCTTTAGTTTTTCTTCATATTTTTAGGAACATTAGGATTCTCAGTTACTGTAGTACTAGTCTTCTATTAGCCATTCCTTTCACCACTCTTTTCTCAGATGTCTCCCTGACTTTATCACACATTTTCCTCATCTACTGTAGGCAGACAGGAAATTTTTTTTATGCTTCTGGTCTTCCTTATTTTGTTGCTGTTCTCAAGACTTCAAAAGTTCTTTCATGTTCAGTAAGTGATAGATATACTACAAAGCTGTCTTTAGAAATGTAATAGTTAAGGGGCGCCTGGGTGGCACAGCGGTTAAGCAGCTGCCTTCGGCTCAGGGCGTGATCCTGGCGTTGTGGGATCGAGCCCCACATCAGGCTCCTCTGCTATGAGCCTGCTTCTTCCTCTCCCACTCCCCCTGCTTGTGTTCCCTCTCTCGCTGGCTGTCTCTATCTCTGTCGAATAAATAAATAAAATCTTTTAAAAAAAAAAAGAAATGTAATAGTTTTAATCATTTATCAGCCAGGTTGGAGTATATTTGCTGGCTTGGGGTTTCAGTAGTTCTTTGGTAGCTTGAGTATGCTTACTTAACATTAAATGTCAAATGCTCTTTTTTGCTTCCTGTCTGTTGAAACTATTTAAATCAAACAAGGCTTGTTTCACTTGTTTCCTTACTTGATACGCATGTAATCAGAGAGAAGTAGTTTTTACATCTTAGTTACTTGAGAAAAATTTAGAAATTTGCAACCTTCCATTTTTTGTTCTTGGCAATTTCTGCAGTAGTAGAGTGTGTTAACTTTTACCACATAGATCCTTGGAGTGAGTCGTGGTGTAGGGGGAATGCAGGTTGGGAGGAGTTCTCATTCTGCCTCCCACTTTCCAGAGATTGAGAAAAACATTACTGTAGTTCATCTAGGTATTGACCCTGCTTTACTCCTCTTTGAAATTAAGTTAGTATTAGATATTTTTCTATTAAATTGATAACTTTCAGATTTTAATCAATAATGTTGAAAATCATCTTCACCTTTGAGCAAGGAGGCTTTTGTTTAGTCCTCAGTGTTCTGAGTTCTTTTATATGTTGAAATATAATAATCCTCTGATTAGAAAAATCATTACATTAAAAAACATAAAGTTAAGGGGTGCTTGGGTGGCTCAGTCAGTTAAGTGTCCGACTCTTGAGTTCAGCTCAGGTTATGATCTAAGGTTATGAGACAGAGCCCTTTGTCAGGCTCAGTGGGGAGTCAGCTTGAGATTTTCTCTCTCTCTGCCCCGCCCCCCACACATGTGTGTGTTCTCTCTCTCAAATAAATCTTAAAAATAAAAAATAAAAAACCCCTAAACTGAAGAACTATATATATATATTTTTTAAGTGCAGGAGACTGAAAATCTTTTCCTGTGTATTACTAAAGTGCTTAGTGTTGAGAAATTGGCATTTGTCTTGAAAAAACAAGTTCTTTTTTTAGAATTTTTAAAAAATACTAATTTATTTGAGAGAGAGGGAGAGAGTGCAAGTGGGGGAAAAGGGCAGAGGGAGAGGAAAAGGGAGAATCTTAAGTGGACTCCACGTTTAGCACACAGCCTGTTGGGGGGCTCAGTCTCACCACCCTGAGATCATGACCTGAGCCGAGATCAAGAGTCCGATGCTTAACCAACTGAACCAACCAGGCACCCCTAGAAATTTTTTATCTGAACCAATATTAAAAATATTTTACATGCTTTCTTTAAAATTTTATAACATTAATTTAGAAAATTTTATTCTGCCAGTGTGTTTACACTTACAAGAGGAATTATGTTAACAGACTTCTATCACTAAGAGAACTGGAAGAAACATACACATTTATACATGCACACAATAAGTTTCACTCACCTTAGAATTCATTACTCAGTCGCCTTTTCCTTGAGTGATTTATAATGGTAGTAGTAGCTAGAGTTATCAATAATAATGACCTATAATTTTTGATAGTATGGAGTAACCTGTGCTCCATTGCCCTATTAAGAGTAATCAGAAAACACTTGGTACTATTTCAGCTGATTCAAGCATCTGGGTCTTCAAGAGGTCTCCTACCAAAGGTTGGGTGAGTGTTCATGGATATTTAGTGACCTCTCCATTTGGGGATAATCTTGGTTTTCTTCAAGATCTTTGAAGGATTGCAGAATTTTTAAATGAAAGATTCTTACTAGTGTTTTTTGCTCTACTTCGGGTCTTACCTTTGTTAATTCCTTTATTTGTAGTCCAACATGATTTTCCAGATTTAATTAAACAAAAGGACTTTTCTATTCATTTATTTGGTTTTGTTTTCGTTCCTTATTTTTAAATTTTCTTTGAATAAAGTCATTTTAGAGATTTCCAGTATGATTCCACTAGGATAAGGCCAGAAGGTAATAACAGTATCTTTAAGTGATGATAACCCCTTCGTTTGTTTAACTAATTCTACTGTTAATTTTACATGGAAATAAAAGGCATAAACATGTTTTTAAAAATAAACACTTCTGAGTCTTTGGAGTAACAAACAAAATGTTGATAAAGCACATTGTTGGTGAAGCTTTTATTTGATTCCTGAAAAGTTCCCAAATTCACCATTTTCAGGAATTCTGGATATTAGTAACATTATTGTTACTGATATTTACAGATACTGATCTTTTGCTCAGTTTTAGTAACATGTGTATGTTAATCATCTTGCCAAAACATAAAAGAAATCTCTTAATAGCTTTATTGTAGCTTGTTTAATATTTCTCCTAACTATGGTTTTGGGACAATGATCATGATAAATGTAAGCTGCTATTAAGAACCCACTACACAGGATGATGATGATGATTGATGTCATCAGTTCTGATTGAGCATTAAGACTTTTTTATGCCTTAATCGCTTTTAATCCGAAAACAGTGTTAAGAGATAGGTACTGTTGTTATCACTTTAACAGGTAGAGACAATGAAACACAGAGCAGTTAAGTAATGTGTCTTTTAGTTCTGTTACGAACATTTGAGTCCTCAAGAAGTTTTAAAAAAAAGTTGAAAAGTGTTCTGTGTGAGAAGCACCTAGATTCTTTTATGTACTAAGTAGGAAGATCTTCCTATTCTCTACCACTTAGCCACCTAGGATTAGAATTATTTTAATTGAATTAGGCAGACCAGAGAGGACCTATGAGAAATGCTGTATTTCTCATACATTTCCATTCTTCCTTTAAATGAGCTAGAAACAGTTTTAGTGATTAGTTTCCTTATAGAGTTTAATAATAGATTGGAGGAAACTTAAATACTAAACACAGTTTGGCCAATCCCTTGTAATTAGAAGCTAGTCAAAAATACTTTTCGAGGGTTGAAAAAATAGAATGGGAGAGGGTGGTATTTTAGTATAGAGCTGAACTTTTAACTAGTTTTGAATATTCCTGAGAAATTTTTCAGAATTGAATTCCTTCTAGAGGTTAACCTAAAATTCTCTTGAGTATTGAGTAGAATGAAAGCTCCATGATAATAGGCACTTTATTTTGTTAATTGCAGCATCCTCAGTATTTAGAAGTAGTTGTCATAACTGTCTTCGGTAAATATTTCTTGAACATATGAATGATTACTAATAAACTGTCCAGGTATCTTCCAGTTTCTCTGCATACTCTGGTATTAGTACTTACTTGTTTTATTTGGAGAAAGAAATTAAATTAGCATGTACATATAGTTTGCCTTTCCCTGCTTTGTACTTGTTTATTACTGTGTATACTTTGAGTATCAGTCAGTTTGTTTTGAAGTGTGTAGAAACATAGGCTTATAGATATAAAATGCCTTTTCCAAAGTATCCCCATCATATGTAACTAAATTATTTTAATTTTTAGCTTCACATTCTCTGATTACCTGAAGCAGTGTAAGTTACTGGTTTATGATTCAGGAAGATGTCTCATCTTTTATTTTTAAATTAGAGAAGGCTACTTGACTAAATTGGAAAGATTGTATACACATAGTAGTTGAATGAATCGTACTGCTAAATATATGATAAAATGTAATCTTCATCAAAATAAAATACATTTTTCCTGCTTTATCTTTTTTTTTTTTTTTAAAGATTTTATTATTTATTCGACAGAGATAGAGACAGCCAGTGAGAGAGGGAACACAAGCAGGGGGAGTGGGAGAGGAAGAAGCAGGCTCACAGCGGAGGAGCCTGATATGGGGCTCGATCCCACAACGCCAGGATCACGCCCTGAGCCGAAGGCAGACGCTTAACTGCTGTGCCACCCAGGCGCCCCTCCTGCTTTATCTTTTATCCCCACACAATATTTAGCATTCATATAACTCACATTCTGGTTTTTTGGTTTCAAAGAGCTTTCCTGGGGCGCCTGAGTGGCTCAGTCCTTAAGCATCTGCCTTCGGCTCAGGGCGTGATCCCGGCGTTTCGGGATCGAGCCCCGCATCAGGCTCCTCCGCTTGGAGCCTGATTCTTCCTCTCCCACTCCCTCTGCTTTGTTCCCTCTCTCACTGGCTGTCTGTCTCTCAGTCAAAAAAATAAATAAAATCTTTAAAATAAAAAAAAAAAAGCTTTCCTGATATATTTGATGCAGTTAGTTGAAAGCTGCTATTAACCAGCCCTTTCCCCTTAAATTAATTGGTAGCCAGGTTTTATATAGTCTTTCAACCTTCCCTGAACACAGATCCTTTTCCTTTTAAATTCTTAATTTTAAGCTTTATACTATATCAAGAAATAAATATTAATATGGTTCACTAACCAATTGGTTATGACCAATAGATAATAAAGCATTTGATTTCTTAGAAGCAGGAGTGTTGATTTTTTAGATTGCTTTGCTCTAAATGCAAGCATCCTTGAGTGCCTATGTAGATTTGACCTGATTCATTCAGGCCCTGAGTGTTTCTTATACAAATGTGCCTTTATGAGACCATTGTGGGTCACTCATTGAATTTCTCTTATATGGGTGCCTTTTGGAACTCTCAGGAAACTGTACATTAGTGCCATAAATTAATTCACATACTGTTATGGACCACATTCAAAGGTGTTTATGAAAAGATTTTTCTTGTTTTGTCATATACCTGGAAGATTTGAATGAAATTCTAAGAAAATACACTTAAAATTATGACTGGATTTAAAAGATTTTTGCATTTCTGGTAAAACCACCTTTCAACTTGCGTACCATTCCATAACAGGAATTAGAGGCCAACTATCAGGTCACTTACTATCATCTAGATTTTTATCTCCTTTTATCTTTTTTATTCTTGAATTTGAGTCAGCTGTCCTTTTACAAGCACCCGTATTTCTCCTTTGTCTTCTGGAACTTGTGGTCTTTCATCAGCAAAATCTCCTATGTCCTCAGTCTTTTTTCTTCATGTTCCCTTTATTTCTGTAACTCAGATCTACATATTCATAAAAGATGTTTTTGTAGCCCTATCCCTTTCTGTTTTTAATTCCTTGCTTTATGTAATATAGGGTGATACCATTGGCAATCTTTAATATCTTTATAGCTGCTTTCCCATCATTTATTCGTCCTTCTCAAAACCCTGAGCTGCTTTGGAGCACATGACATCAAACTATTCCAACTACATTATCATGCTGTGGACCTCTACCAGCCTTTTCACTGTCTTCCTCCCAAATATTATTCCCATTACAATTCTTAGCGACTTCAAATTCTATGTAGCTGGTCCATTCAACACTCTGGCCTCTCAATAATATGATCTCTTTATTTCCAATGATCTTTCCCTCCATTCCCCTCCAGCCATCTTTCCATGATTATTCCTAGACTTTTGCCACCTCTCAAATCTAATTTCAACCATCTCTTTCTCTGACTATAATTTTATTCCAGTACTTTTACATTTTCCCCCTTTTTTAACCTCATTGCAATTTCCAGTCTATTGATTACACCAATTTTCACTCTTCATTGTCTCTTGGACATGACTTATGACTTACTTCACTTCTCTCCTTTCTCAGCTCAAAATACTGTGCTTAATCACTGTGATCATTTTTCATATAAAATCTTAACTCTATTGCCTTTCTCTTCCTTTGTCATATTTGCTTGTTAGAACCTTATCTTTGTCCAGGTCCTTGTTTATTACACACTTGCCCTGGACCAGCTGAACTTGACTAGGGTAAAACACCCAATTATGCTGACCTTCTGAGTCTCATTTAGTCAATTTCCTCTCTTTCAGGTAGTTACTTTCTATCTTTTTTATCTCTCCAACAACTAAAAATCACCCTTTCTTTTTGTAGCACAATTAACCTTCTAAATATATTATTTACTTATTTCTCTTGTTTATTGTTCATTGTCTTTGTTCTGTTAGAATATAAGCACCACGAGGAGTTAGATTTTGTATTTTTGTTCACTAACATATCTCAAGCACCTGACACACTGTAGATAAACGTTTAGTAAATATTTATCATCTATACTTTTACTGTTTTCACTTCTCAATTCTCCTTTTCTTTTCAACCTGTCCCAGTTAGACTTTCTTTCCTACCACTTCACTGTTTTATCAATTTCATTGGTAATTCCATCTTTTACTATTCAAAGGGAAGTTACCAGTTCTCATCTTACTTAATCTTTTTAGCATCATTTGATAGAGTTGATCACTTCCTTATTTGGATTCTAGGAAATTATATTCTTTTAATTTTTTCCTCTTTTCTCACATATTGCTGCTTTCACATGCTCCTTGCTTGTTCTTATCTTGACTTCTAAATGTTGAATAGCCCCAGGGGTTAGTCCTCAGCTGTCTTCTGTTATGGATATATACCTTAACTTACTTGATGGCCTCATTTTATCCTATGGCATTAATTATCACGTGTGTGCTGATGACGCCTAAATATTATATCTAATCCTAACCTTTCCTCTAGTTTTACCCTCCTATATCTGCCTACTTGATATACTCTTTGTAAGAATATCTAGTAGGTATTTCAGAATGACCTATCTAAAACAAAACACTTGATTTTATTCCCCTGAAATTTTCCCCTGCCCCAGACTTTCCCATCTTAGTAAAATATATCATTCTTGACCCTTGGTCAGCTTCAAAAGCTAGGAGCCTTTCTTGATTCCTCAGTGTCCTTCATACCCACATCTAACCTATCATTAAATTCACTGGCTCTGCCTTCGAAATCTACTCTAAGTCTGGCCATGTTTTGTCATTTCCATTTCTACCACCCTAATCCAAGATGTATCATCTCTGGCGTATACTACTAAAGAGCCTTCTAACTGGTGTCTCTGCTTCTACTTTTCCTTTCCCTTATACAGAAAAGGCAAATTGATGTATCTAAAAGCCTAAAACATGGGACGCCTGGGTGGCTCAGTTGATTAAGCGTCCGACTCTTGATTTCGTCTCAGGTCATGATCTCAGAATTGTGAGACTGAGCCCTGCATTCGGCTCTGTGCTCAGTGTGGGTCTGCTGAAGACTTTCTCTCTCTTTCTCTCCTTCCTTCTCTGGAGACTTCCTCTGCCCCTTGCCCTGCTCCATGCTGTCTCTCTCTCTCTCTCTCTCAAATAAATAAATCAATCTTAAAAAGAACAAAGAAAGCCTAAACCAGATTATTAATTTCTCTGCCCAAAAGCTTCCAGTGACTTTGAATGTCACTTAGAATAAAATATATCAAGGACTCTAGTTGTGCTTCCTTTTTGATCACATTTCTTGTTGCTCATTCTTTTGCACACTCATGGCTTTTTGCTTTTCCTCAAATGTACTAACCTTGTTCCTATCTCAGGGTCTTCATACTTGCTATTACCTCCATCTAGAATCCCGCTTCCGCATGAACATTGCTCACTCCTTCGTATCATCAAACTCCTGGCTCTGACCATCCATGCCGCAACCATCTTATTTATGATAACTCATCTCAGTCATTCTCTTTTCAATTATTCTGCTTTTCTGTTTGTTTGTTTCTCCAGACTTTCTTTTAAAATCTGTTATCTGCTGCTTCTAGAATATAGGAACCAATAAAAGCAGGGATTTTGTCTGTTTTGGTATAGCCCCCTCACCTAGAGTAGTAGCTGGTACAGTTAATGCTCAATAACGTAATGGGGTGCATGTAAATCATTTAGAAAAGGAACGTTTTAAAGATCAAAAACAATGCTTTAAAATCATGATCGTCTATCCACAGTGTTTTAAAATGTGATTCACAGCCATAGTATGTAGACCTTTACAAAATTTTTAGTGAGTCCTTGTAGGTAACAAGAAAGTGCCAATATTCTAAGATGTTCTAGGAATCAGCCAAAAATACTTAAAAAATAAGTGATTCTAAATTCCTCTCAGAATGTTTAGTCATTGAATTATTCTTTCATTGGTTTTGTACAATCCTAATAATGTGAGAACATGATTTAAATTTTGGAGAAGCAGTGGTTCTTCCTTTTATCTTTAATTCTTTAGAAGTTTGTCTAAATTATTTCTTTGTATATTCTCCTTCAGTTGAGAAAATATAGTCTACTAGGTGAGAAGGAAGACCTAATTCTCAGAAGAGGTATAATTCTACTTAGGGTCCTATTTTTTGAATTACCATCTGTCCTTGGATAATATTTCTTCCCTATGCTCTGTCTCTAATATGTCAGATAATTAAACTAGCCTGTATACAAATATATTTTATGTAGTAATCTCCTGTGTGCTATTCAAAACACTTTATAACTAGAGTACTGAATAAGAAAAAACACTTATGTGGAAGTAACAGAAGAACCAATATGCGCTGTATAACTATTGAGGATTAATTCATTATTTTTTAAATCTTTTTATAATATTTTTCTGGTTTCCTCTAGTAACTCATAAACTCACCAACTGTGTCATCACCTGTATGTTCTTTTATAGAATACTACTAATTTAGTTCTTTTTTTCCGCTGAGTATGACTTCCCCAAAGCAAGACCAGCATGTTGGGGTTTATAAAACATATTTCTGGTCCATGATTAGAGAAGTTCATTTATTTAGCAAAGATCCACTAAGCTGCTTTCTACATGCCAGTACCATACCAATTATCAGAAGACCAAAAACATCCCAGTCCTCGTGGACTTTTATATTCTAGTGAGGGGAAGCAAACAATAAATAAGTAAATTATATTTGTGGTTGAATGTGCATGTGTGTGCACACATGCACACATACACACATACCTCTCTGAATCCACAGAAAAAGTAATGGTATTTTTTTAAAAAACAGGAAATAAAAACTACTATAAATGGATGAACTATTTAAGTTCCCTTCACTTGTAATTTTTCAACTCATCTTTGCCTAATGACAAGCATCAAGTTGAAATTCTCAATCATAAATTCTTCACCATGTGTTGTTAGCAGTTCTTTAACATTTTGTCTACTTCATTAAATCTAGCTTCCTTAGCAAAAATGTAAAATTTTTTGCTTTATATTCACCATTTCCCTTAACTTCTGGAAGTTAACAAAAAATATGCTAGTTTCTTTCATACTTCATTCATTGTTTGTTGTGAACTTCTTCTGAAGCGTGATTCACTTAGACTATCTTTTTATCAAATCTCTTTCATAAATCCTACATCCAGAAATGTCAAATGCATCAGCACCCCACATCAGATATATTCATACCAGGTGTGAAAAATAAAAATGTATATCATGTGGGCATCTATCCACTGTTCTACTTGGTCAGAATATAGCCCCCCATAAGGGACCATGAGATGGGAGATAAATGAATTTACTATTTTTTTAATAGCTTCTAGTTTCTACACACTTCTTGTACTTCAGAGCATCTCTGCAAATAGAGTATGATTCTTCTATTCAAAAAGATGTGATTCATAATACATAATGTATGAGATTATAGACCTTAATTGATGTATATACTGTGCCTGTTGGCTATTTAAGAGATTTTAAGGGATAATTTTGGTTCTGCAAAATGATTTTTATCTTTGTCAATTTTAAACATTCTATCATATTCCCTAAAAGTATTGATTTTAGACTATTTTGAATTCTGGAGGCAAAGAGTATCTTAATTTTTTTTTTACCTTTTCAGTTCCTTATAAATACTTAATTGCTTTTTTAATAGTTTTGGTCAAAGACATAAAAAATACAGAAGACACTCTTTAACATGTGATAAATACATTTACTACTTAATTTTCAACAACTAGATTATGCATTTAGGTATAAAATGTTGAAAAAACACTATCTTTTAAAAAAATGCATTTTCATGCATACTGCATTCATGTGTATGATGGAGTAGTATGGCCCAGTTGCCTAACGAGTTTTTAAGATACCATACAGCAAAATGGTTCAGGAGTATTGCCACATGTCTAGGCAAATGCAAGAGGAGCCTCCTCAAAAGATGAAGCAAAAGTAGTTTGCTGGTCAGTTTTCACCTTCTCAGTTGCTATATTTCAGGTGTCTTAATAAGATTTTGCTCTATGAAATAATATGTCTCTAAGATTTTTTTAAATAAGAACTGATGTGTGTAAATTCATTCAGTTCTTCTGCCACAAATTTTGTGTGCATGTGTTAGATACTGTGAAAATAAAGGTTTGGTATTTTTAAACTTTTTGGAAAAATCTACATGTCTTGGAGGTCTGCTTTTCTCTGAATTTTTTCTTTTTAAATTTTGTCTCTAAGTTTTCAAGTTCTTCATGGTATTTTAACTTTTTAAAAGTAAGCCATAACATTTATTAGTTTGTATAATTTTATTTTTATTTTTTTAAGAAGATTTTATTTATTTGAGAGAGAGTGAGAGAGCACAAGCAGGGGGAGGAGCAGAAGGAGAAGCAAACTCCTCACTGAGCAGGGAGCCTGATGTGGGGCTCAGTCTTAGGACCCTAGGATCATGACCTGAGCTGAAGGCAGACGCTTAACTGACTGAGCCACCCAGGCACCTCTAGTTTATATAATTTTAAAACAGTGATTATCTCTGTTGTTATGTACCTAATGACAGCAGGTTATTGGATGAGTTTAGAGTAAAAACTACTATGACAATTTTTTGTCCATTTTTCTATTTTTATTTTTTATTTATTTTTTTAAGATTTTATTTATTTGAGAGAAAATGGGAGAGGAGAGAGAGAGAGAGCAAGATGAGGGAGGGTCAGAGAAAGAAGCAGACCCCCCACTGAGCAGGGAGCCCAGGACTCTAGGATCATGACCCAAGCCGAAGGCAGTTGTTCAACCAACCGAGCCACCCAGGCGCCCCATTTTTTAAAAAAGATGTCATTTTAAAGGATTAATATAGAAAATTGTCATTACCTTTGTAAGTAACATGTCTAAAACTCTCATCTAGACTACTTAAAAAAATAGATTTTCTCTTGATATTGTAGCTTTAGGAGGTTAAATCTGATTGCAGTCTTCCTGCAAATTGAAGATAGCCCAACATACTAAATTGTGTGGTATTAGCTCTTTGGTTAGGTTTATTCCAAGATATCTTATGGTTTTTGGTACTATTGTAAATGGAATCGATACCCTAAATTCTTTTTCTTCAGTCTCAGTGTATAGAAATGCAACTGACAAGGGGGAATGAAACATGAGAGACTATGGGCTATGAGAAACAAACTGAGGGCTACAGAGGGGAGGGGGTGGGGGAATGGGATAGGCCGGTGATGGGTAGTAAGGAGGGCACGTATTGCATGGTGCACTGGGTGTTATACACAACTAATGAGTCATCGAGCCTTACATCGGAAACCGGGGATGTACTGTATGGTGACTAACATAATATAATAAAAAATCATTATTAAAAAAAAAAAAAAAAGAAATGCAACTGACTTCTGTGCATTGATTTTGTATCCTGCCACATTACTGAATTGCTGTATGAATTCTAGTATTTTGGGGGTGGAGTATTTGGGTTTTCCATATAAAGTATCGTGTCATCTGTGAAGAGAGAGAGTTTGATTTCTTCTTTGCCAGTCTGAGTATCTTTTATTTCTTTTTCTTGTCTGATTGCTGTTGCTAGGACTTCTAGTACTGTGTTGAACAATAATGGCAAGAGTGGGCATCCTTGTCGTGTTCCTGATCGTAAGGGAAAGGCTCTCAGCTTTTCCCTGTTGAGAATGATATTCGCTGTGGGCTTTTCATAGATGGCTTTTATGAAATTGAGGAATGTACCATCTATCCCTACACTCTGAAGGGTTTTAATCAGGAACGAATGTTGTATTTTGTCAGATGCTTTTTCTGCATCAGTTGAGAGGACCATATGATTCTTGTCTCTTATTAATGTGTTCTATCACACTGATTGATTTGCGAATGTTTAACCACCCTTGCATCCCAAGGATGAATCCCACCTAGGTAATCCTTTTAATGTACTGTTGGATCCTATTAGCTAGGATCTTGTTGAGATTTTTGGCATCCATATTCATCACGATATCGGTCTGTAATTCTCCTTTTTGATGGGGTCTTTGCTGGCCTCATAGAATGAGTTTGGAAGTTTTCCTTCTGTTTCTGTTTTTTGAAACAACTTCAGGAGAATAGGTATTATTTCTTCATTGAATGTTTGGTAGAATTTCCCAGGGAATCCATCAGGCCCTGGACTCTTGTTTTTTTGGGAGGTTTTTGATCACTGCTTCAGTCTTGTTACTGGATATTGGTCTATTTAGGTTGTCAGTCTCTTCCTGTTTTAGTCTTGGTAGTTTATAGATTTTGAGTCTAATATTTTCAGTTTCTTATTCTCACATAAAGATCATTTTTTTAAAAGTAATTTTTGTAGAAATATCACTTTATTAAACATGCTCTAACACATGAACTTTCCTCTCTTATCTCATTTAATATGTAATTCTGTTTTAAAGAATTACCTGTTCCCTATGGTACTTTGGAACCTCATTTTTTCTGAATTTCTCTAACTCACCAACATACAAGGAGTCTAGGATTCTAGCAAAGGGTTTTTTCAAATATTGTACTTGTGAAATGTGATAAATTAGTTTATAAATTGCCATCTTGCCATTTTTAGCTTGCATATAATTTGAACTGTCAGTTACAGTTTGCTATTTGCTCTTGGCTAGTTGTGCATTATATCCACAACATGCTCAAGACTGTTTTATGAGGTTTATTAATTAGTAATATTGATTTGTTAGTAATAATTAGCAGTTTCCCCCTGCCTTTTCCCGTATGGATTTATATTTTTATGGGCTTTTGTGAGTCTTCCTCCTTAAAATGTTTTGAGTGAGGTCTTCTAAAATGTTTCTATCCTCAATAGAAGGAGCAAAGCATAAGCTTTACAATTGAACAGACACGGATTCAAATCTACCCCACCATATATCATGTGATTCTACAAACTATGTATACCCTTTTTGTGACTTATTTTTCTCATCTGCAGGAGAGGCACAGTAATTATAGATTATTTATACTCTGTTGTCTATCCTCACCTACCAAAAACATAGTTTTGTTAAAATAGAAGATACTAGTTTAGATTTTAATGCTTTAGTCATTGATACATATACTATGTGTTCACTAGTAGCTTCTGATGGAAAGAAGACTATGGGCTGTGGAGTCAAACCTGGATGTGTTGCTTGCAGTTTTTTTCCATTAAATTAGCTGTGATGTTGGACAAGTTATTTAACCTAGTAATACTATATCATTGTGAAGATTAATATAATGTAAATGAAACATTCAGCTTAGTGCCATATTTATAATGGGCATCCAGTGAAAAGTAACTCCATGGTGGATTGCACTAATTTTTGTTGCTTTTGTTGTATGAAAAAACTAGGCACTAGCATCTAAATGACCTGCTCTAATCACACTAAGGCATAGTACTTTAATTAAAAGGTCAGATTTTGGATTAGACCAAAGGTCTAATCCCGGCTGAACTACTTATTCAGCCTTGTGTGACCTTGGGCAAACTTTTTAACCTTCTTAAAACTTGTTTCCACTTCTATAGAATAGGTGTAATTCTGGCCTTTTCGAGATGATTATTGCAATGCTTAAAAGAGCTAATGATCCAAACTCACCAAATTGTATACGTTAATTATGTGCGGTTTTGTATACTAGTTATACCTCAATAAGTTGGGGAGGCAGAGATAATGTATGTAAAGACTCAATAATCTAAAACTGTTGTTACTGTTATTTATTATCATTATCATCAGTTACTTGGAATGACACTAAATCAACTAAGGGAGATCATTGAGAGTTTAGTTGCCGCATTAAATCTTCTAATTGTTTAGAGTGTTGTCCTTAGGATTCTATGAATTAATAACTAACATCAAGATATGGGGTATCATACAGTTTCAAAAGGGAGTAGTAATGCTTCAAAACTGTCAGCAGTAAATGAAGTACTCTTTGGATGCTCTGAGGGAGTAGAATTATCAGTTAAATAGGATACAAATTACAATGTTCTTGGTGTTTGTTTTGTACAAATAAAAAGTCACTTTTGTGCTTCGATTTCTTAGTTGATAAAATGGAAAACTTTTTGCTAAAGTGTGTTGATATAGTTAGCCTATGTAGCATTCAGGAAGTGAAACAGTATAAAGAAATATTTGGGGGCTCCTGATGGCCTCAGTCGGTTAAGCGTCTGCCTTCAGCTCAGGTCATGATCCCAGGAGATCCCAGAGTCCTGGGATCCAGCCCCACTGCCAGCTCTCTGCTCAGCAGGGACCTACTTCTCCCTCTCCCTCTGACTGCCACTCCCTCTGCTTGTGCTCTCTCTGTCAAATAAATAAATAAAATCTTTTAAAAATTTTTGAAAAAATTATTTTATAGACATATACAACCAACCTTCAATAATCATGTGACACTTTGAGGGAAAATTTCAGCATAAAAAAACTTGCAAAGTTGGCCAAAATATTAACTTAATAACACAGTGAAAATCTTGTATGAATATATTTGTGTAATGAAAGAACAGATTTTCTAAAGCAAAATATGAATTATTTGGGGACTATTATGTTAGGTTGTTTTTTACTTTAAGTATGGATATTGGAGAGTGTACTTTAACTAGAAATGTTAAAATGAAGGGCATCTGGGTGGCTCAGTCAATTAAGTGTCTGCCTTTGGCTCAGGTCATGATCCTAGGGTCCTGGGGTTGAGCCCCACATAAGGCTCTCTTTTCCTCAGCTTCTCCCCCCTGCTTGTGCGCTTGCTCTCTCACTCTCTCAAAGAAATAATAATAATAAAAAAATAGATGTCAAAATGCTTTTATGTGTATTTAAGAAAATTTATTTTTAATTTAAGCCAGCAAGGTGTTAAAGTGGTTTGCTTTAGAGTTACTTCTGTCGTGAACACACAAAATCAGGCTGCCAATGTTTCTGATGAGCAACTGGAACCATTGGTGCTAGCCAAATATGCTAGTGAGTCTGATCATATATTGTGATTATCTGGTATTGTTTGAATTCCAAAGCCTTTTGGGTGTGGTATGCCATACTGGCTGTTGATTTATTTTACATATACCTCATTCTTTCAATTTAAAATACTCTAGAGTTCTACAAAACCATCTGTGAGCCCATATTAAATGCTAGCTTTTTTTTCGTGTGAGACTTTACCCATATTTGTTTTTCTAGAAAGCGCACTTACTGTTCTGACAATACTGATTGAGGTTGTTTATAAAAGAAGTACTCTGTCTTTGGTGGAGTAATGGTCAGTGCGTACCCAGACTAAAGTATGTTTATGTACCTCTGACATCATCATTTCTTGTAGTTTTGGAGTTCAGAGTTGTAGGCCTCACATGTGTACAAGGTATAGAGATAAAACTGTGGATCATATTGACAAGTCTGTGGTTCTTCCTGTTATATCCATTTTTTTGACTTAATTCTTACTAACCCTGGAAATCTTTTAGACTATTGATAGAGGAGTGTTCCTTCATTATTGCTGAATATTTTGTTAGAGCAAAAAAATACTTATCATCATGGAACAATGCTATAGAGCAGAGCTTTCCAAAACCGTTTGTGCATGAAGACAGTGGTTAAATAAGATGATTCACTGAAGTACAGGAATTCTATTTACATCGTTATACATTCTCAATAAAATAAGACTTCTGCAGTGAAGGAGAAGTGGTTACTTCCGTTGCTGGGATTGGGAAAATATAAAATGAGTTTGAGGCATTTTTGTGGTGCCAGAAAGTAAGGAAGTGCTCAGAAAAGGACAGGAATATGTTGGGTAAGACATAGGAGCCAATGTGAAAGAGCTCCTAATAGCCCAAACTGGAACTATTTGAACAACAAAATAAATAACAGTGTAATTCATAGAAATTCAACAGACAACCTGACCAAGTGATCGAGGGTTAGTATCACCAGTAATAAAACATATTAAGTCTTACTGGTGCACTGATATGATGCACTGAAAAAGGTACATTACTTCATAGTAGATTGCCAAAAATGCATAACTTGAAATTAATCATGAAAAAGTTTCACATATATTAAGGAACATTCTCCAAATAATTGAACAGAACTCCTTCAAAATGTCAGGATCATGAAAGACAAGGAAAGACTGGGAGAACTCTCACTAATTAGAGGAGTCTAAGGAAATATGACAACTGAGTACGTTGTGGGATCCTGGATTGGATTCTGGAACAGAAAAAGAGTGTTAGTGGGAAAACTAATGAATTCAAATAAAGTTTATGGTTTAGTTAATAGTACTAAACCAGTGTTACCTTCTGGATATTGATAATTGGTTTTATAGAATGTTAATTAACATTAGGAAAAAGCCCAGAGAAAAATATATAGGAACTCTACTGCTTTTGGAAACTTTTTTGTAGTCTAAAATTACTTCAAAATTTAAAGTATTTTTTAAAACATAATAAAAATAAGTTAATATTTACTGTCTTTGATATATGGACTGACAATAGCACCCTTACTTGGGGTTTATCTCAGAAGGCACTTGTCATATAAGGGAGACCTAGTGTCCTGGGAGATGAATTAGAGTTCATTTCCTCACACAAGAAGGAATTGATAATGGAGTCCTCGTTCTTTGGTTTGTGTTCTGAGTATTGTGATATATTGCAGTTTATACGGCCTAGTTAAGTGGATACGCAGATTCTGCTATGTAGTTTTATCTGAATTAAGTAAAATATAGGTAAGTTGGCCTTAAAAGATTCTATCATTGATGAACCTTCTTCCAGGTATATGCTGTGCTTTGAGATGTTTGGCTCATAATAAGAATGTGATTATGTAATTTATAAATAATACACATAGTTTAAAGGGACATTCTCAATTTTATTAATTGGTGAGGTTAAATATTCAACAAAATTTGAAAACTTTGCTGTGAAGATATATTTTAGAGTTTATTTCTAAGTCCAGAATTGGTGACCTGACTTAACTGCTAAAAGGTTTAATAGGAAACTTGTAGTCACAGGGATGTTGGACTTTTGCTTTAACAAGGAGATTCATAAGTACAGTGATCACTTCATGGCTTTAAAGAGGCAAAAACACAGGGAGCAGGATGGATAAGAAGGGGCAAAATGATTTGGGACTAAAAGATGATAACATGTCCATATCCTTTTTTTAAGGAAAAATGTATAGATAAGTAGATACGTTAAGCTGTGGTGGGCCATGGCTTTTACTAAAACTAAAACCTCAAGTGTGCTTGAGGTTTTAGCAAACTTGGAAGTATAACTGCAAGAGTTTCCTTTTATGGTAATGATGTGAATTCTTACGGTCACGTGATTCTAGCTCCTTTCTCCCCACCCCCATCCCCCCAAAATCCTAAAGTATTATGAGAGAGAGAGATCCTGTGGAAATATGTTCTCTAAGTTCCTTTGACTTGGCAGATTCCCCATTCTACATGGGCAATTGAGACCATTAAATCTGTGGAATAAAAAGAAGCTTCAGGAAGTCCATGTCCATTCATTTGATCTTTGATTTTGTATTAATCCTTTGTAGTGTGTGTTTAGTAGGGACACAGTAAACAAACTGAAAGCAATGTTTAAGACTTCATTCTTTCCTGCCTTTGAGCCAACTAGCTTGTGAGACTTCTAGAAAAAAAAATCATTTTTCTCTAATAATTTCTTTCAATGGCTGTTCAGTAAACTTTTGTGTAAAGTGTGAGAGAGAGTAAAGGAATATTTTCTCATTCTTATTTTTCCTTTAAATTTTTAAAATTTAAATTCAATTTAATTAACATATACTATATTGTTAGTTTCATCGGTAGGATTTAGTGATTCATCAGTTGCATAAAACACCAAGTGCTCATTACATCACATGCCCTCCTAATGCCCATCACCTAGTTATACCCCATCCCCCCACTCCCCTCCCCTCCAGTAACCCTCAGTTTGTTTCCTATAGGTAAGAGGCTCTTAAGGTTTGTTTCCCTCTCTGATTTCATCTTATTTTTCCTTCCCTTACCCTATGTTCATCTGTTTTGTTTCTTAAATTCCACGTTTTTATTTTTCTATGTTCTGTAAATTAAAAAAAAAAAAGATTAGTTTATTGCTGAATTGTATGCAGTTCTTACTCCTTTTAAAGAGTGAGGAGTCATTTATTTATGAAATTTACTGAATTACCTTGTGTGTGGTACCATAGTAGATGACTGAATAGGTAAGGAAGTAAGATACAGTGCTTAGTCTCAAGGAAGACACTGGCATGTTATATTTAGGATAAGAGAAGATAAGACAGAGTAGTTTGTGTGCTCTTCATTAACATGTGACTCTTAATCTTGGGGTTGTGAGTTCGAGCCCCATGTTAGGCATAGAGATTACTTTAAAAAAATGTAAATAAATATGTTAAGTATAAGTTTGTCTGGAGATGTTGGTATCTCTCTGGGTGCCACAGCAGAGAATTCTACAGTGGGTATATTCTACAAACACTTGTGCCATAATTCCCCCACAGTAGACTCTGGACGGTAACTTCTAAACTCTGTTGAAGGTGGCTGTGGGAGGAATAAGTTATTATCTAAACAACTACTTTGTTGGGTCAGAGATTGATACCACTTAATTGCAAGTGCGATAGCTGCTGAGAGGCAGAACAAAACAGCCTATCATGAGAAATGGCTCAGCATTTCAAATAATTTCTAGTCAGATTTTTACTATAATACGGACTGTTATGTGGAGAAATATGAGCAGTAGTAACATGTCTGACTGCATCACTATAAGAAGAAAATGGTTTACTCCTCCTGTTCTCAGTATCATAATAAATTGTTTTGTATCTCTAGGGTAGCAGTTTAGGCAAGCTGAAAAGGCTTATGCCATTACTATTCATCTGTTCTGACGCTGGCTTGCATAGCCGAATGTATCAGTAGATTTTGGTAAGAAGTGGAAGCTGGATAAAGCAGGATGGGAGTGGAGTGTCTGTTATGTAGAATGATCATTGTATTAGCAGTCTGTGGTTATGGTGGTTTATCAAGTGATTCCTAATGGGGATACATATTTTAAAATCAGTTTAAATACAGTTGTGATTTATTTTACTGGAAATAACTCAGAAGCCTCTGAATCTTTTCTGTCTTACTTTGCTTAACATACTATTCTCTGATCTTTCTTACTCTGCTTCACAGTTGTAAGAAATGAAGCAGAAACAGTGGGTACAGGATTTTATCATGGCAGTTTAAAAATAGCATTTGCTATTTTGCTGCTACAATTTCCATGATATGTTTCATTGAGGTTTTATGTCTGTTTAATTTTACTTCCTAACTCAGAGATTCTTAACCTGGGATACTCCTCCAAAAGTTCATGGTTAGGATTTCATGTTAAAAAAAAAAAAAATGACATCTTTATTTTCATTAACCCCTACCTGAAATTTAGTATTTCCTTCAAATATAAATATTGACAGTAAACAACAGTAGTAGTAATAATACCTGTTCCAGCAATAAAAATCATAGCTGTGTTCTTGTCATAAATTATTGTTTATAATTTTCACCACTTTGAAATTATGGTAGATGTTAGACTTACTACTAAATCTTATATTTTAACGCATTAATAAAAAAGCATGTGTAAAGCAGTATCTCACTTAAAAAATTTAAAAATTTTGTATTTCAGTATAGTTAGTTTCTTTTGTAATCCTATATATTTGTGCTTTTAAAACCTGGCTCTTGAGTAGGATCCCATAGTTTTGACCACACTGCTGAGGGAGTCCTCATACAAAAAGGTTTAAGAATTCTGTCTACCTCCCTTACTATTTGATCTTCATGCTGTCCCCAGAATGTTATACCTTAAGGACCACGTCCTTATAATTTATATATACACATGTATGTGTGTGTGTGTGTGTGTGTGTGTGTGTGTGTGTGTGTGTGTGTATTTAAGAATATATACATATTCCTGTTTTTTTCCCCTTCCAGATCTCATCCCCTTTTCCACCTTCAACATTTAACCTCTGTTTAGATGAACCATAGCACCTCTGCAAATTCCATGCTATTTTCTAGATTTCTTCACATATATATTGTGGGAGGAATTTTAAGTTCAGTGAATCTAAACTAAACTTTTTTTCCTTTTTAAACCTTCTCTTTTTCCTCCTATGTTCCCCATTAATTAGTGCCATTGACACCTTCCCACTCGCTCAGGATTAAAGTGCAAGAATCATTTTTGATTCTTTGTTCTTTCTTACTATCTCCTCTGAAAGGGGTTATTAATAAGTAGCTAGGGATTATTAATAAGACTGCTATGAACATTCTTTTAATTTTTGGACATCTGTTTTATTTCTCTTGGGAAAATCCATAGGAGTAGAATTGCTGGGTCATAATGTCAATGAATATTTCTAAATATATTAGAAACTATTATACCATTCTCCAAAATTAATCATTTTGCAGACTCATTAGAAATGCATGAGCATTCGAGTGACTCTGGATCCCTGTTAGAACACAACTACTATTATTGATCTTTGTTACTATTCAATGTAGTAGGTATGAAATGTTATCTTATTTTGCTTTAAGTTGCATTTTCCTGATACCTAATAATGTTGGGTGCCTTTTTAAATTCTTATAGGCGGTTTGTATATCTTCTCTTTTAAAGGATCTGTTCAAGTCATTTGCCCCTTTTTCATAGGAATGTTTGCTTTCTATTATTGATTTGTACATATTCTTTATAAATTCTGGATACAAGTCATTTATCAGAATGATAGTTATCATTCATAATGTTTGAATATGCTTTAACCTTGCTGAAGTGTCTTTTTATCTTCTAATTCAGCCTTGTGACATAGAAGACATAGTTTTATTATCCTCCATGTGGGAGCTAAAGAAACTAGACAGATGAAACTAAGATAAGACTAAGAAACCTAAGAAAATAAAAAGAGGATCTCTGAAAAGTTGAGAGAGGTTTGGCAACTTTACTTGTTTACTTGTTTGAAGTGGGCAAATTATCATGTATGTTTTGTGTAACAGATTAAGCCATAAACACATTTACAAAATGAAATAAAATTGTATTTACAAGGTCATTATTAGGTTTATAAAATGCATTCATTTGTAATATCCAGTATTAATTTGTAATTTCCAGGAATGGAAATTTGAAGTTGTAAGGTTAAAACCTTATTTTAAGTCCTGTCATATATAAATACATAACCTCATTTGAAGATGATATTAAAATTCTACATGTGTAGCAAATTTGTAAATGTAAGGCCCAGGTCAGATGACTCTCCAGGTTACTTCTGTGCTTTATATAAGACTAGATCAGACTTTTTTTCACTTTATCACTCTAGTTCTTTTTCGTATTTGAGAAATATGTAGCTAGGCTTATCAGTGGATAAATTGATAATTAATATAATGACTGAGAAATTTCCTTTTTATATGTCTTAGCTGTGCCTTTTAATTGTGTGGGCAAGAGTGTGTGCTGCTCTTTTGTCTTCTGGTGTTCTGACCGTCATACCTGTGAACATCTTTTCTTGGAGAATGATTAGGAAAGGGAGAGGAAATCTAAGTCTATAAGGTTTTCCCATTTATTGCTTCTATTACAAGAGACTTTTGGTAAAGTAAGGATGAAATCATTAAGGAAAATCAGGTTGTTTTTTTTTAATCTCAGATTCAGTTAGCCATGTTCTTCTTAAATTCTCTTACAAATGCTTAAAAAAGTTAGATATATTAATACTACTCTTTATATTGAGGAATTATCTTTCTTGATAATATAGTACAGTGATTCCAGATGATAACATTTCTTTATTAATAAATGCTTTTTAAATATTTTTTTCTAGTTGTTTGGTACAGAATGTATTCTAGAGCTTTTTGAAATCTATATAGCAGTAGAAGTGTGTTACAATATGCTAGGAAAACAATTGCAACAGAGTGTTGGGAAAATTTGCCTGAAAAACTTTAAAATGATTAGAATATTATCCCAGAGCAAAGTTAATTTGGCATTAAGGAATATGTGGGAGGAATAGAGACCCAACCTAAAATGGGGATGAATACCTCTGATTTGCTTAAGGGGATTAAAAAGGCATCACATATTTAGAAATTCTTTAACCCTATATGTAAATTATATATAATTATAAAACTTATATGATGAATTATGAGATTATTACAAAATAATGTAAACCAAACCATGCATACCGAGCATGTGCATGTGGATATGTAACATATTTGTTCAATTTACTTAATCTGCTGTCCATACTTCTGCTGGTGGTAATTGGGAACCTTCTATAATATCATATGTGAAGGAAGGTTCAGAGTTGAGGGGAAACTACAGTCTTCTTCTCTAATTAAACTAAATATTACCCTACGAAAAATAGAGACATTTTAGTGACTATGACTCCTGAAACATGGGGTAGAATTAAAAACACATGTGCAAAAAGAAAAGGGATGGATCAAGTTTTTCTTCCCCATCTTCTTACAAAATAGGTCTTCTTTATTTGAACTCTTATTATCTGAACTCAGAAATGGAATAAATTCAGATGAATTTTCAAATAAATTTCTCTCTATTAAAAATTCAGAATCAAATAGGTTCTAATAATTGTAAACATCCCTTGCTACCTGAACTTGCTCTTTAAACTGTGTGGATTCAAGAACCAAATAAATTTAAATAAGGAGTGATACTTGTGTTACTATTTTTGTAATAAGACCATGTGGTCAGGTAAGAGTACCATTTGGGAGATTAGAAAACTGATGTTCTTGGGGCGCCTGGGTGGCTCAGTCATTAAGCATCTGCCTTTGGCTCAGGGCGTGATTCCAGCATTCTGGCATCGAGCCCCACATCAGGCCCTTCTGCTGGGAGCCTGCTTCTTCCTCTCCCACTACCCCTGCTTGTGTTGCCTCTCTCGCTGGCTGTGTCTCTCTCTGTCAAATAAATAAATAATAAATAAAATCTTAAAAAAAAAAAAAAAGGAAAAGAAAAGAAAACTGATGTTCTAAACCCTGCCACTTGATCTTTCTGGATTTTTGTTTTCTTCTTCTTTTTTTTAATTTAATTTAATTTTTTTTTTAAATTTTTTTAGAGATTTTATTTATTTATTCGACAGGATAGAGACAGCCAGCGAGAGCGGGAACACAAGCAGGGGGAGTGGGAGAGGAAGAAGCAGGCTCATAGCAGAGGAGCCTGATGTGGGGCTCGATCCCAGAACGCCGGGATCACACCCTGAGCCGAAGGCAGACGCTTAACCACTGTGCCACCCAGGCGCCCCTGGATTTTTGTTTTCTTCTTTGTAGAATTGTGAGGTTGAATTAGATTTTGTCTCTCAGCCTGGTGGAGCCTGAAGTCTAATAGTCCTAAAAGATGGTAAAAAGTCATGTATTTACTGGTAATGACTATAAGCCAAAGAAAAGTTTCATTTATATTTGGTTCAGATTCATACTACTGTTTCTTCATAAAATTTGCCAGACAAAACAACTTATTAGCATGGCTTTGAATTAAACTAAATAAGGAATTAAGTTATGAAAGATTGGAAATCACTATGCCATATATCATCCGTTTATTTTCTAAGGTGTAAGGGGACCATAGTTTTCTCTTACAAATTAAGATTAATACATTTGTTCTGGACAAATCAGAGATCCTTCAGTGTCCATGATTTTGTATTAGCTAGTAATGTGTAGTAGACTTTCAGGGGATTTACTTCAAGATTGGTTTTCAGGTACTGTGTACTTGGACTTACTCTCATTCTATTTCTGTTATTCCACAACTGCAGTTACACTGTGTTCTAAAAATGTATTAATTAATTTGATTGGAACTCTGAGTAATATTTTTTCTTGGAATTAAATGTTAAATAGTAATTCTCAAGTATAGAGAAGACCATAATGGTAATTAAAGTATAAAATAAAATATAAAGACCATAATGGTAATTAAAGTATAATTTGTATTACTATTTTTAAGCCACATGCTGCCATTGTTGAGAATTTGTTTTCTGAAAATTGAATTCTAAATTTGGAAAAATAAGAATACATATTACTCTTCTCTCCAGATGATTCTTTGATTCCTTCTTACCTTCTGTCTCTTCTCTCCTATCCCCACCAAAGTAGCAGTATATAATATTTGGCTCCATTAATGGGTAAAGTACATAATAGCCAGGTACCTGTGTAATACCACTTTAAGGTGATACAAATTAAGATAGGAGAAGAGATTGTTTTTTATAAATCAGGGCTACTTCATTTGTTCTCTACGGAACTGCATATTATGTCAGCTTGAATGCCAGGGGGTGGATAGATGATAGTTGCTTGGTGGGTAATTAACATGTTTTCACCCTCTGCTTTTTAGAAAGACATAATACTTGTTTTCTGTCCCAGTTTGAGGGGAAAATGAATTTTAAAATGCCTTGATGCCACATTTAGTGAATGCTTTTAGTCTGTGGAGAAAGACAATTTACTAATGAGATACTTGTTCACTAGTAGTCAAGAAGTGTCAAATGGATGTGCTATATAGTTGTCAAACGTGAGTTGGAATTTGGTTTTTAAATAGCTTAATGTAGCACCTTTTTATTTACCCATAATGTAGAATTACTGTTGCTCCATGATTTTTCAGATCTGCATTTCTAGATTTCCATGATTATTTACTTACTTGTGGGATGATATAATTTACATCTAAATTTAGCTCTCTCTTACACACCTTTTTTTTTTTTAAAAGTCAATTACATTATTCAGTGAATAAATAAGTCTCAAAGCATGTATCAACAACATCAAAACTAAGCATTATGAATAGTACAATGTATCTTGTAATTCCTTATTTTAAAGGATCTCTGGTGCCATCTACTGCATAGTTTGTTAGTGGAAGAAAAGTATGTGACATCAAGTAGATGTTTCAGTTAATCTGAATTTTTGTTTTTGTTTTTTAATTAATAAACTTTATTTTTTAGAGCAGTTTTAGGTTTACAGAAAAATTAAGCAGAAATGCGGTATTCCCATATTCCCCTCCACTCAGTTTCCCCTGTTATCATCTTTTATTGTGGTACATTTATTATAATTGTGATAATTAATATTGATACATTTTATTAAATAAAGCTCATAGTTTACATTAGGTTCACTGTGTTGTAAAGTTGTGTGGGTCTTGCTAAATGTACAATTTTATGTATCCACCATTATAGTGTCATACACAATAGTTTCACAGCCCCCCAAATCCCCTGTACTCCACCTATTATTCATCCCTCCACCCCATGCCCGCAGTCTGTGTCAAACACTGATCTTTTTACTGTCTCCATAGTTTTGCCTTTTCCAGAATGCCATATAGTTAGAATCATAATATGTAGTCTTTTTTTTAGATACACTTTCTGGATTCACTTCTTTCACTTAGCAATATGCATATAAGGTTCCTCTGTGTCTTTTCGTAGTTTGATAGCTCATTTCATTTTATTGTTGATTAATATTCCATGCTATTAATGTACTAGTTTGTTTCCCCCTCACCTTTTGAAGGACATCTTGGTTCCAGTTTTTTAGCAATTATAAATTAAGGTGTTATTAAAATTCACAGGTTTATATATGGATATAAGTTTTCAACTCATTTGTATAAATACCCAAGACTGTAATCCTAGAGCTTATGGTAAAACTGTTTAGCTTTGTAAGAAAGTGCCAGACTGTCTACCAATGTGGCTGTACCATTATGCATTACCAGCAGCAATGAATGAGAATTCCTGTTGTACCATATCCTTACCAGCATTTGTTGTGAATGTTTTGGTAGATTATGTCTTTTTTAGGAAATTGGTCAGTTTCATGTAAGTTATATTTCTGGGTACAAAGTTGTTCATAATATTCCTTTATTACCCTTTTAATGTCTATGACATAAATAATGATGGCTGTTTTTTATTTTGGTATTTTTAATTTGTGTTGTCCCTCTCTATCTTGGTATCCTTTCTAGGGGTTATCAGTTTTATTGATTTTTTTTCAAAGAACCAGTTGATTTTAACTTTTAAAAAGGCATAGACTATAAGCTGAACTTTTATTCTGAAATTTCTCCGATATCATCTACTGAATGGCTTTTTTAAGGAAGGAAAATTCTGAAAGCATATCATGGATGCTTTTCCTTAATCTAATTTTTAGTGTAATTGTTGCCATAAATTTTTAGACCTTGTTTAACATTGGAACATAGAGACATACCAGAAACGTAGCAGAGTTGCTTTTTTTCAGGGCGAGTAACTGCCCCAAGGAGAGTTTTTCTTAAAAAAAAACTTTTTAAAAAACTTAAAAAAAAAATTTTAGCCATCTTTACCCATTCCTATGAGATTCAACACTGAATCTCTAGGAATTGTCATGAGATCATGACAACATTGAAAAATCATTAGCTCTTTTGCTTCTTTTTCTACATTTAGACTTTTAAAATTTTCCCATAGGGTTAGGGCTGCTCATAGTGGTCCCATAGGTAGTTAAAATGTCTCACTATATCCTTAAACTTCAGTTATTAAAGGTAGATTTCATAAGTCACTTTAGTATATTTATATTGTCTGAAAAGATAATTCTGAATCTTTAAATGAGTTAATGTCCTCAAAAAATAAGGCATATGAATAATTTGGTTTTAAAATGAATTGTTAGTTTAAAAATATTTATTTTGAAAGAAAGTATTTATTTTGAAACTGTATGATTAGTTACAAATTACCTTTGATATGAATGGAAATCTGTAGGCAAGGGAGATCTGATTTCTTGTTTCGAGAAATAAGAGAAGACTAGAATATGAAACTCTCATTAAAGAAACAATGAAAAGTGCTAGATTGAAAAACAAAATTTAAAATAAATAGAAAATAAGAACCTATATTTATATCCAAAAGGAGAAAATCTTCTCTAGTAATTTTTAGCCAGTGACTGTTTGACAGAGGCTTTAGGAATCTAAATTCATATTAATTCATAATCCTAGAATTTAATTTAAAATCATCTTGGGTTGGAAACAACTCAAGTGTCCTTGGACAGATGAATGGATAAGTAAAATGTGGTGTATACATATAATGGAATTTTTTTCAGCCTAAAAAGGAAGGAAATTCTGACATATGGTACAACATGGAGGAACCTTGAGGACATTACACTAAGTAAAATAAGCCAGTCACAAAAAGACATATACTATATACTTGTGCTTATATGAGGTAGTTGGAGTAGTCAGAATCGTAGAGACAGTAGAATTGTGGTTGTCAGGGGTGAAGGGGACTAAGGAGAGGTTATTTAATGGGTATGGAGTTTCAGTTTTAAAGATGAAAAGAACTATGGAGGTGGATGGTGATGATAGTTACACAACATTATGAATGTATATAAAACCACTGAACTGTACACTTAACATGGTTAAGATGGTAAATTTTATATAATGTATATTTTACCATGAGAAAAAAACTTATTTTAGATCATTTTGGTTTGGTAGCTCCTCCAGGCACTTAGAAGAACCAAAGGCACAGACTCTCTAACAACATATCCAAAACTTAAAATCTCAAAACAGTCTCAAATATGAAGTTCTTTTAAAAATGAACACATTTTCTCCAAAATAAAAAATCATAAAATGCATATGCAAACAAGGCACTGTTTGGAATAATTGGCAAAAATAATAAAAATAGGACCCTGCCTTCAAAGACTGTGGATTTTGTAATTAAAAGATAAGAATATAAAAAGTATATTTTAATCTTTTAAATAGAAATACAGAGTTAAAAATTAAAAGCATGAGTAAAAGCTAGAGACTGTCAAAAACTATCTAACATGTATAAAAAATAACCAAATACTGCCTAAAAATGAAAAAGAAAATAATGGAAATTAAAAACTTAAAGTTTAAATAGCCAATTATAAATAGTGAGGATAATTGATAATTGAGAAGATCTGAAGAAGCCACAAAAAAGTGCAGCAAAGACATGTAAAATGTGAAAGATGCTAAGAGACATGGAGGATACAGTGAAATGAGCTATTGTATATCTAATCAGAGTTTTAAGTGGAGATTATAAATAGGCTTTAACAGGGTCAATATTCAAAGAGGTACTTACTGCCTGAGATTTTTTTAGAATTTATGAAAGATAGAAATCATATTCAGGGATACTAGTGTTACCTAACAAGATGAAAGAAAATAAATTCACATCAGACTTAGTTAAAGAAGACCAGAAAAAACAAAAAGACCAAGAAAAAGAGAAAATCTTGAAAACAGCCAGAACTAAAGGACTGATTACCTACAGTCAAACAATAGACTGACAGTTGGCTTCTGAAAAGTGAACCCTACAAAAGAAAAATGGCTATCAATTTAGGATTTTATATTCTGGTTAATGGTCTTTCAAGGAACAGATTTATTTGCAGGTTAAAAAGAAAACAGAGGCTTTACCTCCAATAGACTTCTCTTTAAAAACAAAACAAAACGAAACAAAAATCGAGTTTATACCTGAGGAAGAAACAAAACTATCCTGGAAAGAAAGTCTGAGATGCAAGGAGGAGTGAAAAAAAAAATTGATAATTGTTGGGGTAAATCTAAAGAAAAACTGATTGCATAAAATAATATCTACTTGTGGGATTAAAGATCCTGTAATACCTGACAATAAGAACATATAAGCCTAGAGTGGTGTGACTAGAAGTTAAGCATTGTACAGTGCTTTTAATAGGACATATATATTTATTGACTTCAGGCTTTGACAAGGAAAAATAATGCATGTGAAAATTTCTGGACTAAGTAATAATAGATCTAGAGGTAGTTTCAAACCAGTAGAAAAGGGGAAATTGTATGGAAAAAAATAATTTCAAAAGAAAAACTGGGACCTATAAAAGCAAAAAATAAGAGTAAATGGAAATATCAGTTATCTAAATAGAGTATGAGGTCTCCAATTAAAACATGATTAGATACAATAAAAATTCAGATCCACTCTATGTTTTTCATAAAAGACTCCTTGAAAAGGTAAAAGCCTGGGAAGAAATATACGCCAGTAAAAGCCTGACCAGATACATGTAACAACATATTAACATCAAATATAATGACTTCATAAAGTCAAAGGGAAATATTAAAAATTAATAGGATTTTAATATCATGATAAAAAGTACTGTTAACCAGGAAACCATGACAATTATGAATATGTATACCAGAGTATCGTAGCTTGAAAATATGAAGCGGAAGTTATTAAATGTATAAGCAGAACATCGTAGAGGGAGGGTTTGTCTTGGTTATGTCAAATAGACTTAATGAGAAGAAAGAATATTTGAATGACATAGTAAGTTTGAGCTAATTGGACATCTGTAGAACTCTGAACCCAGCCATCATCAAGTTGGTAGATTAAACATTGTAAACATTTTTTCAAGTATACTTGAAATTTTATAAAAATTGTATTCTGTGCATTGAATTATCAACAAGTAAAAACTGATATTATACATACCATATTCCTTGATACAGTTCAATTAAGATGGTGATCAATAACAAAAAGATAACTTTAAATAAATAAATGTATGGAAATTTAAAGACATTTCTAAGTAATTCGGGGGATGAAGAACTAATAGTTATTAGAATATACTTAACACTGGATGATATTAAAAAGAAATTTTTAAAAACTTATTGGACGAGCTGATCTGGTAAAAGGAAATTTATAAACTTAAATTCTTAAGTTAAGAGAAAGAAATTTAATGTGTGAACCATACATCTAACTGAAGGAGTTAAAAAAAAAGCTAACACTAAATAAGTTGGAGAAAGACAAATGAAGATATGAATGAAATCAGTGAAATGGAATGCAAAGGTAAAATAAAGATAGGGGGTCCCTGGTGGCACATTTGCTTGAGCATCTGACTCTTGGTTTCCACTCAGGTCCTGATGTCAGGGTCGAGAGACTGAGCCCCATGTTGGGCTCTGTGCTCTGCGCACCCTGCTTCAGATTCTCTCTCCTTCTCCCTCTGCCCCTCCCACTCATGCTTTCTCTCTCTCTAAAATAATTTTTTTTAAATAAAATGGAGAAGATAGACAAGATTAAAAGGTCAATTTTTTAAAAAGGCTTTAAAATGTCACAATATACCAATATCTGAAAATTTGTATTCTAAAACTTCAGGAATTTAATACTTCAAAGGTTTTGCTCATTTTTTAAGCTTTTGTTTTAGAGAAAGTACCCAAATTAGTGTCTTTGATTTTTCTTCTCCTGATAGGGATTGTTAGAAAATAGCTGTATTGTGGGGTGCTTGGGTGGCTCAGTTGTTAAGCGTCTGCCTTCGGCTCAGGGCTTAATCCTGGCGTTCTGGGATCAAGCCCCGCATCAGGCTCCTCTGCTGAGAGCCTGCTTCTTCCTCTCCCACACCCCTGCTTGTGTTCCCTCTCTCGCTGGCTGTCTCTCTGTCAAATAAATAAAATCTTAAAAAAAAAATAGCTGTATTATATAAAAATTAAATAATTAGGCTAGTGCTTTCTGAGGACTATGTAAGAGATACTGGATACACGCCCTATGTGTATTAGTTCATTTAATCCTTGAAGCAACTCCTTTAGATGCTATTAGTAGAATCACTTTACAGATAAACAAATTATGGCTTATGAAGTTACTTGCCCGAAGTTACAAAGCCTGTAATCAAAGCAGCTGAAACCTGATTCCAGGTATATCTGACACAAGGATGTACTTCCAACCATTTTTCTATATTGCCTTCCAGTGTACTATTTATTATGGGATAAAAATATATTAGGTTTTCATAGGATGGTAGGTCTCCAAGTGTGATACGTGGAACCCTGGGGTTGCTGAGACTCATTCAAGGAATCTGCAAGGTCCAAACTATTTAAAAAAATAATAATTCTAGGGGCGCCTGGGTGGCTCAGTTGTTAAGCGTCTGCCTTCGGCTCAGGGCGTGATCCCAGCGTTCTGGGATCGAGCCCCACATCAGGCTCCTCCACTGGAAGCCTGCTTCTTCCTCTCCCACTCCCCCTGCTTGTGTTCCCTCTCTCGCTGGCTGTCTCTATCTCTGTCAAATAAATAAATAAAATCTTTAAAAAAAAATAATTCTAAGATGTTATTTGTCACTTTCACCATGTTGACATTTGAACCGATGGTACAGAAGCAATGCTGGTTAAAATTGCTGGCACCTTAGCATGAATCAAGTCAGTGATGATAAATTATACCTAATAGTGTTCTTCAGCCCCACACACATTGTAGTAAAAAAAGACCATTATATAAGAATACCCTTGATGAAGGAATAAATTTTTTTTAATTTGTGAAATTTTAACCATTGGGTTAAACATTTTAAAAAATATTCTGTACAATTAAATATGAATATTCAAAATATTTCTGTTATGTACCAAATTATATTGGTTGTCTTGAGGACTTTGTCTTGAAGACAAAAGACTTTGTTAAAGGTCATAACTCATAAAGTAGATAGGACATTTATTAATATCAGTGTACCAAATAAGATAGCAGCCACCTTCATAAAGCAAAAACTTACAGAAAATTCAGAGGAAGGAACAAATACATAGGAGTATTAACATGTCACTTTGAGTCCAAGATAGGTGAAATGAATTTAAAATAAGTAAAGATATAGAGAACTTAATAGTAGGGGATAGTTTATGGGTATATATTGAACTCTGTCATCAGGTAACTTAAATATACTTTCTTTTCAAGTGTATGGGGAACATTCACCAAAAAATTGACAAACTAAGTCAAAAAGAATCCTAAAAAAGTTCCATAAAGTACAAACAACACATAAAAACATTTTTTCAACCATAATACAATAAAGGTGGAAATGTGAATAACAAAAAACTCAAAAGTCCTGTCCCCTTGCAATGTAAACATTCTTGGAAATGGGAAGAAAGGGAAGAAAACAAAATTGCTGATTGTATTTTCTACAACTTAGATGAAATGGATAATTACATAGGAAGATCCTGCTTACCAGAATCTTATCTCAGAAGAGATAGACTTCTGTCTATAAGAGGAGATAGAAAGCTTAAACAAGCCTTTTTTTTAAGTAGGAAAAAGTATCAAAAAACTCAACAAAACATCAGCCCAGAAAATTTAAAAGTTGTATTTTACCAAACCTAAGATTAGCCATTTCCAGAACATAAAAAAGTATCCTAATTATTTTAACATGAGTATGAAACTGATCTAGATAAAAATGTCATAAAGGGGGAGCCTGGGTGGCACAGCGGTTAAGCGTCTGCCTTCGGCTCAGGGTGTGATCCCGGCGTTATGGGATCGAGCCCCACATCAGGCTCCTCCACTGGAAGCCTGCTTCTTCCTCTCCCACTCCCCCTGCTTGTGTTCCCTCTCTCTCTGGCTGTCTCTATCTCTGTTGAATACATAAATAAAATCTTTAAAAAAAAAGAAGTCATAAAGATAGTTAACACATATACAACTACAGAACAGTCTCCTATCAATACAAAAATGTCAAACAGAGTTCTGTGTTACAGTAAGAAAAGAAAATGTCAAACAGAATTCAGTGCTACAATAAAAAAATAATACATCATGGTCAAATGAGATTTGTTCCAGTAATGCAAGAATGGTTCAGTTTTAGGATATCCATTAATATAATTCACCTGTTAATCTAAGGAGGAACAAAAAATAAGGTTCATCTCCACTGATGCTGAAAAGACCTCTGGCAAAATTCAACATGTGTTCATGATAAAAATAATCAATAAAAAAGGAATTGATGCATATTTCTTTAATAAAACACATATACCCTATTTTTAAATACAGCATAACATTTAATGTGGAAATACTGGCAGCATTCCCATTAAAATCGGAACAAGACAGGATTGTTCTCAGTCCCCACTATTTAACATCGTGTTAGAGGTTTGGACAATCAGACGAGAGAACTGCTTTAGGTTCATACAAATTGGAAAAGAAGAAATATAGCTAGTTCTCTTTGCAAATGATAATAGAAAACCAAGAGCATTGATAATAATACTAACTCAAACAGTAAAAGAATTCAGCAGTGTCAAGATACATAAAATGAATAATTAGTGACTTTCATATACACTTAATCAGATGATATAATACCATTTACAGTAGCAAAAACCCCACAATATTTTGGAATAAACATACAAATAATTTCAGTTTTCCCTAAATTAATATATTAATTTCATATGATCCCTTAAAGTTCTCCTTCCCCCATCCCCCACTTTTCCTTGGAGCTAATATATGGAAAACAAATATGAAGAACAGATTTTTTTAAAGTGCTGGCACTGGGTCTTCCAAATATTAAAACCTCTGTAATTAAAATTGTAATACTGTCACCCAAATGGACAAGCAATCTCATTGAGATATTGACCCAGATACCCAGGGAAATTCTCATATGACACAGGCAGGTGGCATTACCAATAATGGGGGAAAAGATGGACTGTTTAATAAATGGTTTTAGGACACCTGGAAAATCAATTGGAAAAAGACAAAATTAAATCTATACCTTATGTGTACTTGAATAAATTTCAAATTGGATAAGAGATTTAAATACAAAATAATGTAACCATGTACATACTGGAGGAAAGTATCAGTGAATTCTGTTGTAATCCAGATATAGGGCAAAGGCTTTCTCTGTCGTTTGAAGTCCAGATGAAATAAAATATTGACTACATTTGAGAGTCATTTATATCAAAAAAGAAAAAATAATTTGCCTAGGAAGGAAACTCCATAGTAAAAGTTAGGAGACAAAGACAAACTGGAGGAAATTATTTGCAAGGTGTATCACAAAGAGTTAATCTCTATTATGTAAGTTTTTTAAACTAAGAGGGGGAGAAAAGATCAGACATCCAATAAAATAATTGACAAAAGGCAGAACAGAGTATTACACACAGAAAAATAAGACATTCAAATGGTCCTTGAACTGTAAATTAAAACAATAGTGAGTTAACCATTTCTCTTATATTAGATTGGCCAAGATTCAGAAGCCTTACATCACTCTGTTAGGGTACCTATGAAACAATCACTTTCATCCACTGTTGTGGAAAGTACAAAATGATACACTTCCTACAAGGAGTATAAGGCAATATCTATTAAAACTACATATATATTTACCCTTTGATCCAGTAATCTCACTTTTTGGAATTTACCTGAAAGTACATGCACAAAATTATTCATTTCAGCGTTACTTATAATAGCAAAATATAGAAGTCACTTACATGCCCATCCATAAGAAATATGTTGACTGTTTTGTGGTAGAAACATATAGTGGACAGACAGACATGGAACTAGAGAATGAAGAATGAAGAACATCTCTGTGAACTGATAAGAATGATTAATTCCCTGGGTGTGTGTGTGTATATATATATATATATTTTTAAGATTTATTTTTTGAGAGAGCAGGGGGAAGGGTAGAGGGAAAGGGCGAGAGTATCTCAAGCAAACACCCCACTGAGAGGAGCTGGATGTGGGACTTGATCTCAAGACCCTGAGATCATGACCTGAGCTGAAATCAAGAGTTGGACACTTAACCAAGTGAGCCACCCAGCGCCCCCTGGGTATATATTTTTAAGTGGAACAAGCAAGAGGCAAAGATATACTGCATATTGTATATAGTATGTTCACTTTTAAGAAAGAAGAAGGAAGAATATATGAATCTGTTTATTTTTACACAAATACACAGAAGGATAAACTAGAAACTAATGAGATTGGTTACTTCGGGAGCAGTGGAAAATAAAGGAAAATAGGTGAAACTTATTTGAGTCTTACATAGTTTTGACTTTTGAACATGTTTATTTTTTACTTTTTTTTGGAAGGGGTGTGCGGGGGGCGGGGAGAGCAAGAATCTTAAGCATTTTTAAAAAAATAAAATTAAATCGGCAAGGATGGGAGAATGAACCCTGTGAGTACAAACAACAAAAAACCAAATAAACCTAACTGTATATCATATTGATACTACAGAACACAGGAGAAAATTAAATAATTAACCTACTACTCTGTACTCTCAGTTGGACATATTTTAAGGATTAACATTTTTTGGCAGCGGTATTGGTCTAGTAATTCTGAGAGTTTTTTCTGTTGGAGAAAGGAATAAAAATATGGAATGGAGGAGGAAAAAGAACAGTGCTATGTTATTAGAGGTATCTATGAATTCCTGATTTAAATATATACATACTTATATATGTGTGTATATATATATTTATAAACTGCTTACATAAATGGTATTTATTAGCTTTGCCTGTTGTAAGATTCTAGAAGCAGTGACACCACAGGGGCAATGACCACAGTTAGCATCCAAACCTTGATGTCTCAATAGCACTCCCTACCACAAAAAGGAAAAATAGGATATTTGCAGTATTGGTTGATTCTAAGTCAGGGACAGGAAAAGTAGAAAGTGGACGTGGAGTGTCTTCTTATATGCTAAAAAATAAGTCCCCACGAACAGGAGACATATCAAAAGGATACAAGGACCAACTTGAAGGGGTTTAGACTGGCTAAATTTAGGACAGTATGTACATTAAAATGAACAACAATGGCATGGACCTTAGATAACAAGAAACAACCCATGAGTCCATAGTGATAAAAACAAAAGATAAGGGTCTTCACAGAAGAGAAGGCACTTTTTAAAAGAATGCTACGTAAAAATAGAGAATGAATAATGGAATTACAAAATTACCATTTTGCAATCACTAGTGTAACAATTGATTCTGCAGGAGTCATCAATCATGCTAAAAGGATTGAGGAATGTTGAATGTTGGCCAACAGGGTAATCCCATTAAAGTATTACTCCATGGATTACTAATTACAAAGGAGAAAAGGTAACTTCACAATGGAGAGATTTGTTGGGTATCACCTTAAAGCAAGTGATGGATGGCATCACTGATGATGAAGGAGCAGGCAGCTAGCTGAAGACAAAGTATAAGCTGACATACTGCAAACCACCCCCCCCCCCACCCCCGTGCTTCTTCTGGGTGGGATGCCTGTGACATTCATCCAGGAAGCTCCCAGCTCTCTTCATGTTAATGCCTTGCTAGAAGGAAAAACCACCTTAACTTGACTATGGCATCCTGGGAGTCTTCTTTAACGTATGAAAATCATTTTGAAAACCTCCCTTTTCCTTACCTCCTCCAACTCTCAAGTATATAATCAGCCACCCCTCTCAACCCTGGTGCAGCAGCTCTTTCTGCCCACGGGTCCAGTCCCCATGCTTTAATAAAACAACCATTTTGCACCAAAGACGCTTCAAGAATTCTTTCTTAGTCATTGGCTCCAGACCTCACCCCACCAAACCTCACCTATATTCCAAAACCCCATCAACTGATACTGGGACCAACTGATACTCCAAGGAGGCATATCACCTATGGTACTATTCCCATAAAAATGATTAAATCTGAGCCTAAATGATGAGGAATGTAACCCAAATTGTGGAACATGCTAGAACTAAATGGCATGAAAGAAAAAAAAAAGCAGAGGACTGGAGACACATGACAGTCAAATACAACATGTTTTTCTTGATTGCATCCTGAGATTGGGGAGAAAAAAGGCTGTAAAGGGCATAATTGGGAAAGTTGAGGGCATTATTGTTTGTGTTTCTTGAAAGGGATAATGTCGTTATAGTCATGTATGGTAATGTTCTTTATTACCCAAGTATTTCAGGTTAAGGATTCATGACATCTGCAAGTGCTTCACCTGTAAATAACTTGTGTATATGTAAAGCAAGTGATAAAAAAATCAACAGTTGTTGAATCTATAGAGGTAAAATTTAGTGAAAGTACATTGTACTCTTCAAATTTTTCTATAGATTGAAATGTTTAGAAGTAAAATACTTGGGAAAAAATAAAAGGCAATGTCAAAAAATGTACTATAAATGGTTCTATAGGGCTTTGCTTTCCTTTTTATCTTTCATTATATCATTATCTGTACTAATATGATTCTTGACATTAAATGATACCAGCATACATCAGAGTTCTTCTTGTTCTATAAAGTGCTAAACCAGTGTTAATTGTTGTTAATTTAGCTATCAAACATGGAGAGAAAGGAAATGGGGATGGGAAAAGATTACAAAAATGCCACCATCCTGACCTTTAAAACATTTTACTGGATTAGTAACTTATATATTCCACATTGATGATCTCATAATTGAGACAACCTAATCAGTATTCTTAGAATGATTCCAAGAGCAACTATTCCTCTTAGGTAAACAATGGCATTATATGCTATCAGTGTGGGAGAATACTAAACAAAGGTGTGAATACAGGAAAGTTGGAATCAGTCTGTCCCCAGTGACTCACATCCCTCTTCGTATGCAAAATATACTCATCTTTGCCCAAGACCTTCAAAAGTCTTACTGTTATTACAGTATTATCTCACAATACTAATTTAGTTCCAGGTGCAAATAAGGTCTTTTGGGTGCAGCTTTTTAAGTACAGCACTTCAAGTACAGTTCATCTTGATCCGTAGACCTTTAAAAGTAAAAAGACAAGCTTCCTGTCCACATACACCCGACATAGAGTGCTGGAACAGGCATAGGATAACCACTGTAAACACTCCTACTCAGAATTGCGGAAAAGGGGTGCACACAGAGGTCACTATTCATAGCAAATCTGAACACCAGCTGGGTAAAAGTTGAGAATTCTTTGATTAGATCTTAAGGTCTAAGAATAATTCTTTATGGCTCTTGGATCTGTCATGTTCCGCTGAGTTATCCCTCCTTTCTGTTTTTTTTTAATTGAGATATAATTCACATACTATGACATTTTTTAAAGTACAGAATTTAGTGGGTTTTAGTATACTCATTCACCAAATTTTACAACCATCACTGCTATCTGATTCCAGAACATTTTCATCATCCTAAAAAAGAAACCCATTAGCAGATTAGCATTCACTCCTTATCCTTTTCCTGTCCTCGCCCAGGACCTGGCAACCACTAAGTCTACTCTCTGTCTCTATAGATTTGCCCGTTTTAGACATTTCATATAAATGGAATCATACAATGTGCAGACTTCATTTAGCATAATGTTTTCAAGGTTCATCCTTGTAGTGTGTGTCAGTTCTTCATTCCTTCTTATGATTGAATAATACTCTGTTTTATGGATATATGACATTTTATCTATACATTCACCAGTTGATATTCATTTGGGTTATTTCTACTTTTTGGCTGTTGTGAATAATGCTACCATGAACATTCATGCACTCATTTTTGCTTGGACATATGTTTTCAGTTTTCTTGGGTATATACCTTGGAGTGGAATTTACTGGAGCCATATGTTTACATTTTTGAAAAACTGCCAATGTGTTTTCCAAAGTGGCTACACCATTTTGCATTCTCACCAGCAGTGTTTCCGGGTTCAGATTTCTTCACATCCTCAGGAGCACTTTATCTGCATTTTTTATTATAATGCTCCTTTTAGGTATGAAATGATATCTCATTGTGGTTTTGATTTGCATTTCCCTCGTGAGCAATGATGTTAAGCATCTTTTTCATGTGTTTATTGGCTATTAATATATTCTTTGGAGAAATATCTACTCAAATCATTTGCCATTTTTTATTTGGGCATTTGTGTTTTTTTGTTGATTTGTAAGAAGAGTTCTTTATATACTGTGGACACTGGACTTTTATCAGACATGATTTATAAATATTAACACTCATTGTGTGGATTGTCTTTTTACTTCTTGGTAGTGTCCTTTGAAGTACAAAGGTTTTTAATTTTGATCAAATCCAATATATCTATTTTTTTCTTTTGCTTGTGCTTTTCGTGCCATACGTAAGAAATTGTTGCCTTAATCCAAGGTTATGAAGATTTACATATATGTTTTCTTCTAAGATTTTTAAGGTTTTAGCTCCTCTATTTAGGTCTTTGATCCATTTTCAGTTAATTATTATATATTGTATAAGGTAGAGATCCAGCTTCATTTTGTATGTAAATATCCAGTTGTCCCAGCATTGTTGTTGAAAAGACTATTCTTTCCCCCATTGAATGGTCTAGGTGCTCATATCAAAAATAGACTATAAGGGTTTATTTTGGGGCTCATCTATACATTCATCTATATGTCTAACTTTATGCCAGTAACACCCTGTCTTGATTATCGCACTTTATAGTAATTTTCAAAGTCAGGACATGCTAACCCTTCAATTTAGTTCTTCTTTTTCAAGGGTTTTTTGTTTTGGTTTGGTTTTGGGTTTTGGGTGGGGGGCGTTGTTTGTTTTTGTTTGTTTTTTTGGCTATTCTGGATTCCTTGCATTTCCATATGAATTTTAGATCAACCCACCAATTTCTACAAAAATGCCAGCTGGGATTTTGATGGGGATTGTGTTGAATTTCTTTGGGGAGTATTAACCATCTTAACCATATTACATCTTCCAGTTCTTGAACACAGGATGTTTTTCTATTTATTTAGGTTTTTAAGTTTCATCATTTTTAGCATACAAAACTTCCACTTCGTTTGTTAACTTACTTCTGTAAGTGTTTTATTCTTTGTGATCCTGTTGTAAATGGTATTATTTTTTTATGTCCTTTTGGAATTGTTTAGTGCCGTTGTGTAGAAGTAAAATTGATATTTGTTTATTGATACGATTTTCTGTAGCCTTGCTAAACTTAATCATTAGCTCTAAAATTTTGTGTGTTTGGATTCCTTAGAAATTTCTATATGTAAGATTATGTTATGAATCGCTATATTGTACGTGAAACTAATATAACACTGTATGTTAACTATAGTGGAATTAAAGTAAAAAAAATTTTAAAGAGATTATGTTATGTACAAACAGAGCTTTATTCCAATCTAAATGCCTTTTATTTCTTTTTCTTGCTTAACCGCCCTGCCTTGAACCTCTAATATATGTTGTATAGAAGCGCTGAGAGCATATATTCTTGTCTTATTCCTGATCTTAGGTAGAAAGCTTTCTGTCTTTCACCATTAAATGTGATGTTACTTCTGAATATTTCATTGGCATCCTTTCTTAAGTTGAGGTAGTTTTCTTCTATTCCTAGCTTGTTCAGTGTTTTTAGCCTGAAAGCTTACTGGATTTTTCAAGTGCTTTTCTACATCTATGGAGATTTGTCTTTTGTCTCTTATTAATGTTTTATTAAAGTGACTGATTAGTTTTTATATGTTGAACTGACCTTGCATTCTTGGGATAAATTCTTGGTGTATAGTTCTTTTTATGTGTTGCTGGATTCTGTTTGATAGTATTTTATTTAGCATTTTTGTGTCTCTTCATAATGGATGGTTTTCGTTTGGCATGGGACTTTTCTTTTCATGTGATTTCCTTGTCGAGTTTGATATAGGCTAATGTTGCTGTCATAGAAAGAATTGGGAAGTGTTCTTTCCTCATCTCTTTTTTAGAGTTTGTGAAGGATTTGGTGTTAGTTTTTTTAATGTCTAATAGAATTCACTGGTAAATCTGTCCCGGGGCTTTTCTCTGTAGCAAGTTTTTTAGTTATTGTTTTGGTGTTTTTCTTTATTACAGGTCTGTTTACATTTTCTATTACATCTTTGAGTCAGTTTGGTAGTTTATGTCTTTCTAGAATTTAGTCATTTCATTTAGGATATGTAATTTGTTTTATTTCTTTTTTAAACTTTTATTATTATTTTTATTTTTAATTCCAGCATAGTTAACATACAGTGTTATATGAGTTAGGATATCTAATTTGTTATTGTATAATTTTTTATAGTATTTTCTGATTCTGTTTGGTGTTTCTTTAAGGTTAGTGGTGATGTCTCTTCCTTCATTCCTGATTTTAGCAACTTAAATCTTCTCTAGTTTTTTCCTTGGTCAGTCTAGCTAAAGGTTTGTGAATTTGTTGACCTTCTCAAAGAACCAGCTTTTAGTTTCATTGATCTTCTCTGTTGTTTTTCTATTCTTTATTTTTTTCTGCTCTGGCCTTTTATTTATTCCCTCCTTCTTGCTTGTTTTGGGCTTGGTTTTCAATTCATTTTCTCTCAAGGCATGTAGCCAAATGGGTTGTTGGTTTGCATTTCTTTAAAAAATATATGTGTGTCTACAGTTACAAATTGCCCTCTAAGCACTGCTTTAGCTGCATCTCATCCCATTTGGTATGTTGTCTTTTCCTTTTCATTAAACTTTTAGTATATTCTAATGTTCTTTGTGACCCAGTCTTTTACTCATTAGATGTTTAGGATTTTTTTTTCTATTTTTACATATGTGTATTTCCCATATTTCCTTTTGTTATTTGTTTTATTCCTTGGATTTTGGAGGACATATCTTTTATGTTTTTAATCTTTTTGTTTTGTGGCCTGACATGAGGTTTGTCTTAGAGAATTTCTACATGCATTTTTTTTATTATTAACATATAATGTATTATTTGTTTCAGGGGTACTGATTCATCAGTCTTACACAATACACAGTGCTCCCCATAACACATAGCCTCCCCAGTGTTCATCATTCAGCCACCCCATTCTTCGCCCTCCCCCTCACTCCAGCAACCCTCAGTTTGTTTCCTGAGATTGACTCTCTTATAGTTTGTCTCCCTCTCTGGTTTCATCTTGTTTCATTTTTTCCTCTCTTCCCCTATGATCCTCTGCCTTGTTTCTCAAATTCCACATATCAGTGAGAAATATGATAATTGTCTTTCTCTAATTGACTCATTTCACTTAGCATAATACCCTCTAGTTCCATCCACATTGTTGCAAATGGCAAGATTTCATTTTTTGATGTCTACATAATATTCCCGTGTGTGTGTGTGTGTGTGTGTGTGTGTGTGTGTGTGTGTGTATACACCACATCTTCTTTATCCATTCATCTGTCGATGGACATCTGGGCTCTTTCTATAGTTTGGCTATTGTGGTCATTGCTGCTATAAACACTGGGGTGCAGGTGTTCCTTTGGATTGCAACATTTGTATCTTTGGGATAAATACCCAGTAATGTAGTTCCTGGGTCATAGAGCTCTACATGCATTTGACAGAAATATGTATTCTGCTGTTTTGGGATGGAGTGCTGCATGTTTGTTAGATAGAGTTAATTTAGTGTTGTTGAAGTCTTCTATTTGTTGATCTTCTTTCTGGAATTTCTATTCATTTTTGAAAGTGGTTTAGGGATGCCTGAGTGGTGCAGTCAGTTAAGTGTCCAACTCTTGGTTTTGGCTCAGGTCATGATCTTGGACTCGTGAGATTGAGCCCTGCATAGGGCTCTGTGCTCAGTGTAGAGTCGACTTGGGATTTTCTCTCTCCCTCTCCCCCCTTGCTCATGCACGCTCTCTAAACAAACAAACAAATAAATAAAATCTTTTTTTTAAGTGGTTTATTAAATAGTTTCCACCAGTTAATATTGAATGTTTTATTTCTCCTTTAATTCTGTTATATCTTCATGTATTTTTGGCTCTGTTCCTAGGTACATATTTATTAGATCTTCTTAAGAGGTTGAACCTTTATTGTTATAAAGTGACCTTCTCTGTTTTTACTGACAGTTTTTGTCTTAGAATAGATTTTGCCTGATATTAGTAGAATCACCCCAGCTTCCTTTTGGTTATGTTTTTGTAATGTCTTTTTCCCCCCCCTCATCCTGTTTGTTTCAACATATTTGATCTTTAAATTTAAAGTGTCTCTTTTGAGGGAAGTATATAGCAATACAAGCCTTTCTCAAGAAACAAGAAAGGTCTCAAATACACAACTTAACCTTACACCTAAAGGAGCTGGAGAAAGAACAGCAAATAAAGCCTAAACCCAGCAGGAGAAGAGAATTAATAAAGATTAGAGCAGAAATCAGTGAAATAGAAACCAAAAGAACAGTAGACCAGATCAATGAAACTAGGAGCTGGTTCTTTAAAAGAATTAATAAGATTGATAACCTCCTGGCCAGACTTATAAAAAAAAAAAGAGAGAAAGAACCCAAATAAATAAAATCATGAATGAAAGAGGGGAGATCATGGCCAACACCTAAGAAATACAAGCAGTTATAAGAACATATTATGAGCAACTATATCCCAATAAGTTAGGCAATTTGGAAGAAATGGATGCATTCCTAGAGAAGTATAAACTACCAAAACTGAAACAGGAAGAAATGGAAAGCCTGAACAAACCCATAACCAGCAAGGAAATAGAAACAGTAATCAAAAATCTCCCAACAAACAAGAGCCCAGGGCTGGATGGCTTCCCAGGGGCATTCTGCCAAACATTTAAAGAAGAATTAATGCTTATTCTTCTGAAGCTGTTTCAAAAAATCGAAATGGAAGGAAAACTTCCAGACTCTTTCTGTGAGGCCAGGATTACCTTGATCCCAAAACTAGACAAAGACCCCACCAAAAAGGAGATTTACAGACCAATATCCCTGATGATCATGGATGCAAAAATTCTCACCAAGATACTAGCCAGTAGGATCCAATGGTACGTTAAAAGGATTATTCACCACGTCCAAGTGGGATTTATTCCTGGGATACAAGGGTGGTTCAGCACTCACATATCAGTCAATGTGATATATCACATGACTAAAAGAAAGGACAAGAGAACCATATGATCCTCTCGATGCAAAAAAAAAAAAAAAAAAAAATTGACAAAGTACAGCATCCTTTCTTGTCTAAAACTCTGCACAGTGTAGGGATAGAAGGAACATAACTCAATTATCATAAAAGCCATATACAAAAAGCCTGCAGCAAATATTCTGAATGGAGAAAAAAATGAGAGCTTTTCCCTGTGGACAGGAACACAACATGGATGCCCACTCTCACCACTGTTGTTCATAGTACTAGAAGTCCTAGCCTCAGTAATCAGACAACAAAAAGAAATAAAAGGCATCCGAATCAGCAAAGAAGTCAAACTCCCACTTTTCGCAGATGACATGGTACTGTATGTGGAAAAGACTTCATCCCAAAATTGCTAGAACTTATACAGGAATTCAGCAAAGTGGCAGGATATAAAATCAATGCACAGAAATCAGTTTCCTTTCTATACAGTGAGACAGACATTTCTAACAATGAGACAAAAGGAAGAGAAACCAAGGAGTCAATCCCATTTACAGATGCACCCAAAACCATAAGATACCCACGAATAAACCTAACCGAAGAGGCAAAGGATCGTACTCTGAAAACTGTAGAACACTCATGAAAGAAATTGAGGAAGACACAAAAGAAATGGAAAAACGTTCCATGCTCATGGATTGGAAGAACAAATATTGTTAAAATGTCTATGCTACCTAGAGCAATCTATACATTCAATGCAATCCCTATCAAAATACCATCAACATTTTTCACAGAGCTGAACAAATAGGCCTAAAATTTGTATGGAACCAGAAGAGTCCCTGAATAGCCAAAGGAATGTTGAAAAAGAAAACCAAAGCTGGTGGCATCACAATGCCAGATTTCAAGCTCTGTTACAACGCTTTAATCATTGGGGCTCCGAGGTGGCTCAGTTGGTTAAGCATCTGTCTTCGGCTCAGGTCATGATCCCAGGGTCCTGGGATTGAGCCCCACATCGGGCTCCTTGCGTGGCAAGAAGCCTGCTTCTCCCTCTCCCTCTGCCTGCTGCTCTCCCTGCTTGTGCTCGCTCTCTCTCTCTTTCAAGTAAATCTTAAAAACAACAACAACAACAAAGATTTAATCATCAAAACAGTATGGTACTGGCACAAAAACAGGCACATAGATCAGTGGAACAGAACTGAGAACCCAGAAATGGACCTTCAAACTCTATGGTCAACTAATCTTCAACAAAGCAGGAAAGAATATCCAATAAAAAAGACAATCTCTTCAACAAATGGTTTTGGGAAAATTGGACAGCCACATACAGAAGAATGAAACTGGACCACTTTCTTATACCATGCACAAAAATACACTCAAAATGGATGAAAGACCTAAATGTGAGCCAGGAATCCATCAAAATCCTAGAGGAGAACACAGGCAGCAACCTCTTCAACCTTGGCCACAGCAACTTCCTGCTAGAGACATCTCCAAAGTCAAGGGAAACAAAGGCAAAAATGAACTACTGGGACTTCATCAAGGTAAAAAGCTTTTGCACAGCAAAGGAAACAGTCGACCAAACCAAAATACAGCTGACAGGATGAGAGAAGGTACTTGAAAATGTCTTATTAGATAAAGGATTAGTATCCAAAATCTATAGAATGTATCAAACTCAACACCCAAAGAACAAATAATTGAGTCAAGAAATGGGCAGAAGACATGAACAGACATTTCTCCAAAGAAGACATACAAATGACCAACAGACACATGAAGAAGTGCTCAACATCACTCGGCATCAAGGAAATACAAATCAAAACCACAATGAGATACCACCTCACACCAGTCAGAATAACTAAAAGTAGCCACACAGGAAATGACAGATGTTGGGGAGGATGTGGAGAAAGGGGAACCCTCTTACACTGTTGGTATAAATGCAAGCTGGTGCAGCCACTCTGGAACACAGTACGGAGGTTCCTCAAAAAATTGAAAATAGAGCTACCCTATGACCCAGCAATTGCATTACTAGGTATTTACCCCAAAGATACAAACGTAGTGATCTGAAGGGGCACCTGTACCCCAATGCTTAGAGCAGCAGTGTCCACAATAGCCAAACTATGGAAAGAGCCCGTATGTCCATTGACAGATGAATGGATAAAGATGTGTTATATATATACAATGGAATATTACTCAGCCATCAAAAAATGAAATCTTGCCACTTGCAATGATGTGGATGGAACTAGAGTGTATTATGCTAAGTGAAATAAGTCAATCAGAGAAAGACAGTTATCATATGATTTCACTCATATGTGGAATTTAAGAAACAAAACAAGTCCTCTTCAGGCAGCAGCTGTGGCAGGTCAGGTGGGTCCAGTGCAGCGGGAGATTCACCAGGACTGGGCGAACAGGGAATACATTGAGGTCGTCACCAGCAGCAACAAGAAAATCTCGGATTTCCTCAACTCGTTTGATATGTCTTGTCGTGGAAGACTTGCAACACTAAACAAGAAATTGACAGCCCTCCAACATAGAATAGAGTAACATTGAAGCATGGGTGACAAAAGGTGAGACCCTCACCTAGAACTATACCATGCTTCTGCTGGGAAGTTGATTTATGGAACACAGGCCCAGCAGCCTCAGCTCCTTCCTCTCTCCTTAAATAGCAACAGGGCTTATTCTTGTTTTTCTCTTTTCCAAAAACGTGGCCTCTGGGTTTTGCCATGTACATTGGTGTGTGATGTGGCATGTGGGAAGACGTCCAGGGGAGCTCTTGGAACAAACATTTGGCACTTTATCTTTTAAATAACATTTTGTAGAAATTGTTCGTCGATGTATTTGAGGCACTCAGAGTCAAACGCCTGGGACTCTTTGTTAAGGTCCTCTCCACCTCTCTTTCTCTTTCTCAGACTTTCCTTACAGCTCTCATTGCCTCTGCATTGATTCTATAACAGTCTTTGTCTCTTTCCTCCTTTGGTGGGTGGGTGGGGGGTGGGAGGCAGTCCTGGCTGAGACACTTATGCCCTGGCAGGGTAGCCACCAGAGAATGTTGTTGCCAGCCCACCAGTTTCTTGTCCTTTTGGGGAGGTCAAAGCCAGACCCCCACTTGGCTTGAAGGGACATTTTCAAAATTTTCTTTCCGTCACTTGGGATATCTTTGCCTCTCATATTTCCCTAATAAACTCCTCAACTTTATCTGACTGCTGTGACTGTGGTGGGGAGAGGAGCTAGAGATGGGACTTACTCATTCCACAGAAATCAGATGTGTGGGATTATTATTCTAACATAAAACTTTCAGATGTATGTCTTTGATCAAAGCCTCGGTGGCTTACCACCAGGAGCTTGTCATCCCCCCCCCCCNNNCCCCCCGCACCATGTTTGGACTTTGAGCTGCCTAACTCATCCTGGGAATCATTTGGTCATTCAGCATTTATCAGGTACTTACTATGTAGGCACATTATGCTCCAATAAAAGATAAGCATGGGGGGGGGGGAAGGAAACAAAACAGAAGAGCATAGGGGAAGGAGGGAAAAATAAAGACAAAATCAGAGAGGGAGACAAACCATAAGAGATTCTTAATCATAGGAAACAAACTGAGGGTTGCTGGAGGGAAGGGGGTTGGGGGGTGGGGTAACTGGGTGTTGGGCATTAAGGAGAGCATGTGATGTAATGAGCACTGGGTATTATATAAGACTGATATATCACTGACTTCTACCTTTGAAACTAATTACATTATGTTAGTTGAATTTAAATTAAAAAAAAAACACAAAAAAATAAAGTGTCCCTTTTGGGGTGCCTGGGTGTCTCTGTCAGTTAAGCATCTGACTTTAGCTCAGGTCATGATCTCAGGGTCCTGGGATCAAGCCCTGTGTCGGGTTCCCTGCTCAGTGGGGAGTCTGATTTTCCCTCTCCCTCTGCCCCTCTCTCCACTCATACTTGCACTCTCTCTCTCTCAGATAAATAAAATAAGATCTTTACAAAAACATACTCAAGTGTCTCTTTTGACAGCATATAGTTGGGTTATTCTTTTTAATACATTTTGCCAATCTCTGCCTTTCCATTTACATTTAATGTAATTACTGATAAGGTAGGATTTACATCTGTCATTTTGCTATCTGTTTTCAATTTTTTTTTTTTTAAAGATTTTATTTATTTATTTGACAGAGATAGAGACAGCCAGTGAGAGAGGGAACACAAGCAGGGGGAGTGGGAGAGGAAGAAGCAGGCTCATAACGGAGGAGCCTGATGTGGGACTCGATCCCAGAACGCTGGGATCACGCCCTGAGCTGAAGGCAGACGCTTAACCGCTGTGCCACCCAGGCGCCCCTTCAATATTTTTTTTAAATTTTCTCTCTGTTTCCATTATTACTTTCTTTTTGTTAAATAGGTATTTTCTGGTGTATCATTTTAAGTCCTTTGTTGTGTCTTTACTACATTTTTTCAAGTATATTCTTAGTGGTTGTCCTGGGGATTACGATTAACATCCTAATAGACAATAGTCTAGTTCAGATTAATACCAATTTAATTTCAGTAGTATGGAAAAACTTTGATTCTGTATGTCTCCATTTCATTTTCCCCCTCTGTGCCTTTGTCCTCCGTGTTACATCTTTATACATTGTCCACTGAGAGAGATCTGTAATTATTGCTTTATCACTTATCTTCTAAATTAGATAGGAAAAAAGTTACAAACAAAAAATACATTTATAATTTACCAAAAAATACATTTGTACTGTATTTTACCTATATAGTTACTGTGCTGATGCTTATTATTTCTATGTGAGGATTTGAGTTACTCTCCAGTGTCCTTTTATTCAGTCAGGTCTGCTTAAAGCAAGTTTTCTGTTTTTGTTTATTTGAGAATATCTAAATTTCTCCTGTGTTTTCAAAGGATACTTTTGCTGAATATAAAATTCTTGGTTGACAGTCTTTCTTCTTTCAGTTCCTTGAATATGTCATCTCACTGCCTTCTGTCCTTCATGGGTTCTGGTGTAATATTGGCTGTTAATCTCATTGAGGATCTTGTGTATGATGAATTGAGTTTTTTTCCTTGCTGTTTTCAGGACTTGCTCTTTGTCTTTGGTTTCTGACCATTTCATTAGGACACATCTAAATGTGGCTCTGTTTGAGTTTATCCTACTTAGAGTTTGTTGAGCTTCTTGGATATGTAGGTAAAGGGTTTTTTTTGTGTGTGTGTGTGTGTTTTTTTTAATCAAATTTGAGACATTGCCATTTCTTCAGCTATCTTTTGTGCCTTTCTCTCCTCTCCTGGGACTACCATTGTGAATGTTGGTACACTTGATGGTATTCCATAGGTTTCTGAGACTCTTTTTCTTTCTTTTGTCCTTTCTTACTCCTCTCCTGTGCCCTCCTCTCATCTACCTACCTTCCTTCTCACCTTCCTTCCTTCCTTCCTTCCTTCCTTCCTTCCTTCCTTCCTTCCTTCCTTCCTCCTATCTTCAAATTCACGGATTCTTTTTTCTGCCAGTTCAAATCTGTTGTTGTATCCATCCTAGTGAATTTTGCATTTTAATTAGTGTACTTTCCACTCTAGAATTTCTAGCTGGTTCTTTTAAAAAACTTTATTTTTTATTTGCTGAGATATTCTCCTGATACTTCCTTTTAGTCCTTTATACATGATTTCCTTTAGGTCTTTGAACATATTTAAAATGTCTGATTAAAAGTTTTTATCTAGTAAGTTTAATCTCTGGGTTTCCTCAGAGACATTTTCTGTTGACTTTTCCTTCCTGTGTATGGGCCATTCTTTCTTGTTTTTTTGTTTTGTTTTGTTTTGGTTTGGTTTGTTTGTTTGTTGTTGCATTTCTTATAATGTTTTGTTTAAAACCTGGATATTTTAAATAATACAGTGTGACACTGGTAGAAATCAGATTATCCCCCACCTCAGGTTTTGTTGTTGCTATGTGTTGTTTGTTTAATGACTTTTCTGATCTAATTCTGTAAAGTCAGTATTCTTTATGTTATGTGGCTATTAACATCTCTTCTTTGTTAACTTAGTGGTCAGCTAATGATTGGACAGGGATATCTAGAACCATAACATTGTTAGCCTTTGCCTTGGGACAGGCTTCCTCAAAAGTAGGGAGGGAGGATGGGAATAAAGCAATTTAAAACAGTATACAGCTTACTATTCTTACTGAGATTTAGCCAATATTCTTGAATAGACACTTCCTGGAAAGATTTGGCTAACTCCAGAGTTCTTTTGTTTAAAGGAATGACACCCCCCACACAAAAAAAATTAAAATTGAAAATCCATATGAGTCCCACAACATTATTAAGAGAGTCAAATCTGGAGAAAAAACATCATTTTTTGGAAGCTGTTTTCCTGGCTGTTCCCCTGATTTGGTCTTAGCGCAAGCTTTCTTAATTTTAGCCTCATTTGTTATCTGTGTAGTTGAAAATTTTCAAAATAATCAAGACCTGGTTTTTGTTTAACAATTCTTCCTTTAGTCTATCTCCCTTCTTGTATGTTACTGTAATTAGCAAGAAGAAACCAGAGGGCACTTTGCTTTGCTTAGAAATTTCCCTAGATGGGGTGCCTGGGTGGCTCAGCTATTAAGCATCTGCCTTCGGCTCAGGTCATGATCCCAAAGTCCTGGGATCGAGCCCCCCATTGGGCTCCCTGCTCAGCAGGAATCCTGCTTCTCCCTCTCACACTCCCCTTGCTTGTGTTCCCTCTCTCGATGTCTCTCTCTCTGTCAAAATCTTTAAAAAAAATTTCCCTAGATAGATCACATTTATTTAGGCACATTTTATACTTTCCAAGTTACTGCAAACAATAGTGTTATGAAACTTTCTGCCACTACAGGGGTGCCTGGGTGGCTCAGTTGTTAAGCATCTGCCTTGAGCTCAGGGCATGATCCTGGTGTTCTGGGATCGAGCCCCACATCAGGCTCCTCCACTGGGAGCCTGCTTTTTCCTCTCCCACTCCCCCTGCTTGTGTTCCTTCTCTCGCTGGCTGTCTCTCTCTCTGTCAAATAAATAATAAAATCTTTAAAATAAAAAAACTTTCTGCCACTACAAAATAATTCTTTCCTCTACTTTCCAGTAACATTTACCTCATTGTCCTACAAATCCTTACCCTACACACCTTATCAAAAACCATGAAACTCCTATTAACAACTTCTTCAAGGTACTTTTTGGCTTACAATGTTAATTCTGTCAGAAGCCCATTGCCTGGTTCTAAAGCCAAACTTACGTTTTAAATTTTTATTACAGCAACATCCCACTAACATTTATCAAAATCTTTATTATTTATTATTACTATTTGGCAAATTATCCCCAAAATTTAGCAGTTTAAAACAAACATTTATTATCTCATATTTTCTCTGAGCTGGGAATCTCAGAGTAGCATAGCTGGATGTTTGGCTGCCATCAGGGGGTCAGCTAGGATTACAGTCATCTGAGATTTCATTGACCTGGAATATCTTCTTTCAAGTTCATGCACTGGTTGTGTAGGAGACTTCAGTTCCTCTCCAGGTGAGCCTCCCCGTAGAGCTTCTAACAGTATGGCCTCCTCCAGAGTGAGTGATAAGAGAGTGAGATTGAAGGACAGAATAGGAGTTGGAGGAGGGAGGTGACAGCAAACACTAACATTCAAGAGTATCCAAGATAGAAACCACATTTTTCTGTAACTTGATCTTGGAAGTGACAGACTTATTTAGTATGCTATTAATCACCTATGCCACCACCAGTGTATCATGGAAGGGACTACACAACAGAATGAAGCCAGAAGGTTGGAATCATTGAGGACTCTCTTGAAACAGGCTATTACAAAAAGCTTGTTAAACTTTTGAATTGGTTAGGTTTGAAAAATTTAAGAGATAGGGCAAAAAACAAGTTATTTCTATCTTCTTGGGGGCAGTAGATACTATTTCCATGGGGCAACATTCTCTCTTCTAGCCAAATATTTATTACTTGCCTGACCTTTAGAAAAATTACAATTCCTGGTCTGGATCCCCGTTAACTTATTTGCTTTTTTATAGCTATGACAGCTTGTACACATAATCTAGAAGGCTCACTAGCTAATCAGCATTTTCTTTGTCTCTCTCTCTTTTTTGTAATTAATTAAACATATATACTTAGTCCCCAATATAAAGGGCCAAAAACTGAGTACATGAAAAAAAAAAAAAATAGAGTAGCACAGTGTATTCTGCTTTAAACTTAGCTCTAAGCCCAACCCTAAAGTTATAGCCCCAGTCAGATGATATGAATCCAAACATGTTTCTGTTATTTTTTGGTAAATTCAGTTATTTTGAATTTATAAGGTGACATTACTGAATAAATTTTAACACAGTTAAACAAAATACCTAGAAGTAAATCCAGTATCTCCTTTTAACACATAACACAAAGCAAAATTAGGCTTGGAAAAAGATGGAGAAGAATGTTCACAGAAGCCTTCAAAGATGCCTGGAGGTAATAATCAAGAAATGATATAAATTGGGAGTTTTTATGTACAACATGGGAATTTCTTGTTTTTGTAAGCCACGTCATTTAGGGTACATGTGCTAATACTATCGATTCTGGACCAAAAAGTATCAAATGTACTTAGAAGTTAGGTCCTTTGTATTTTCCCAGTTAGCTAATAATTTTATATTAACCTAGTTAATATTTTTACTTATTTGACATTTTGTGACTTAAATAAAATATAACTGCTCAGTCTATATCTTAATTGCTAATGCTTACTAGACTGTTAAAATGCCAAGTACAGGAACTCAGTATTTTATCTACAATCTACATAACCTTAAAATATCCTGTGAACAGGCCCTATTATGATTTCGAAGGTTCTGTTATTTGCATTTTTGTGAACAGAGAAACTAAAACCTAGAAGGGATATGTAACTACCCTAAATTCATAAGAATGGCTAAGATTACAACTTATAGCTCAGTCCTTTTTTTTCCAATACATAAAAACAATAGTGCCTTTCTTCCCTACTGGGTTCTAAAGGAATAATAAATGTGAAGGCTAAAATGTTACATTTTTCTGGCCTACAGTTTCTTCTCTCAGATGTTTTTTCAGAATTCAATTTTTTTTTGTTTTGAAAGACGTAATATGAGGATGTTTATTTTGTAACATCTCCAAAACAACACCCTGTGATCCAAACGTATTGATATTTCTGCAAGACCATAAATAGATTCATTTCAGCCCAGATCACGTTTTGCTACCAAATTTGGTGGTGGTCATGGTAGAAGTAGTTTGTTGCCTCTCCTCACTTCCAAATATTATGTTTTCAAACCATCTTGCATTTTAGAGTCATGTATCTGTTACTGTAGATGTTAGTTGGGGAACTTGCCTTCAGATTTCTTAGACATGTGCTCCAGCTTATGTTGAACCACAAAACTAAGGAGACTTACTCCTTCAGTCTCAGACAGCCCTGGATCAGAGTAGACATATTTACATAAGACGGATCTGCCTGGGTAAGAATTGAGGTATTTAAGGAGCAAAGAATTAGTATCTCTAAGTTCACTTCTGAGAGGAAGAGGTATGAAGCCTAATCACATCTGCATATTTATCCTTCCCTATATACCAATAGTTCTGCCTCTGAAGGAGCAGAGTAAATAAAAGGATTGGAGTGAGGCCAGGAGTGTGTGTAAAAAAGCCACCACCACCCACCTTCCTCAATATCAAATCTCTTTATCACTATTGTATACTATGTTTACAAGTTGTCCTTATTCTACACCTCTTATATAAAATCATTCAGTTGTTTTATCTCTTGTACAAATTTCAAGCAAAAGTATGTATCACCACTGACCTTCATTATAGTTGTAGCTGATCAGCATGTTTTGGGGTCAAGGATTGATTAAGACCCTCAACAATGGTATTTTTGTTTCTAAAGGAGAGTCTTAGTAGATGCATGCTGAAATATTTAGGAGTGAAATGTCATAATTCTACACTATGTTTTCAGTGGTTCTGCAAATAAAATGCTTTAAAAGTGAAGGGGGAAGAATACTAACAATTTTGAATTTTGGTAGAGGCTGCCTGTATCACTGTATAGTTCTTTATTTTTTCTTCATGATTGAAATTTCTCAATATAAGTTGAGGAAAGAAAATCTTTGATGATGACATTTGGGTTACATATGGAATACACATTTAACAGAATTGAACAATTTAATGGTAACAAATAGTTATAAGAGTCTAGATGTTTTAACAGTTAATGCATGCACTTGCTTTGTATATTAAGTTACAAATTGCTTAGTTACAATTTATATTCACATTCTAAGTGTTTTAATATCTAGTAGAATACATTTGGATTAAAACCCTAAAAATAAGCTGTTCCACTTCTAATTCTTCATCTGTATTTTAGTTTGGGACTGAAAATGTTTGGCTTTGTTGTTGGAGGAGGATCTTATTTATTTATTTATTTATTTGTTTGTTTGTTTGTGAGAACACAGGCACGTGTAGTTGGAGGGTCAGAAGGGGAGGGAAAGGGAGAATCTCAAGCGGACTCCATGTTTAGCAGGGAGTCCTTCTTGGGGATTCATCTCACGACCCTGAGATCATGACCTGAGCCAAAGTCAAGAGTGGGATGCTCAACTGACTGAGAAATCCAGGTGCCCTGGAAAATGTCTGTTTTTAAGAAATGATTAAATATGCCAAATTTGGGTTGATACAATACTAATTAAATCGCAAGATTTCTATTGCTAAGTCCTAGAAACCATTAGCAATTGTGGACTGAGCTGAAGACTTCTGAAACCATTAATTTTTAATAAAAATAAGTGTAAGTATTGGTATTTTCCATTTCTCTTTTTTAATGCCTATCGTATTTATTTCTTCCCTAGATCTTCCTCAGAACTGTGATCCTAACATTCCCTTAGTTGCTCAGGAATTAATGAAAAAGATGATACGTCAGTTTGCAATTGAGTATATTTCAAAAAGTGGTAAAATTCAAGAAAATAGAAATGGTTCAATTGGACCAAGTCTAATATGTAAAAGTATCCAAATGAATCAAGCAGAAAACTCCCTTCAGGAAGAACAGGAAGGCCCCTTAGACCTCACTGTGAATCGAATGCAAGAACAAAATACTCAGCAAGGTAAGATTTTGTGTGTGTGTGTGTGTGTGTGTGTATGTGTGTGTGCGTGTGTGTGTGTGTAATTCGTAATTTTATGTTTTAGTATTATATACATAAAACCTTACATTTATAAAGAAATTTATTTTAGAAGTAATATTACTTGCAATTAACCTATGTGATATGAACTAGAAAGAAGTGCTAAATTTTGTATTTGACTTTGTTTATGAAAGAGGAAATTAGAGTTGCTCTTGGTCTCTTTTCACAATAAAATGTATGGTGAGAGAATCTTAACAAGCAGCTTAAAAGCAAAGAATACAAATAAAGAGATGTATAAATTATTTTTAAAATGTATAGCTGAGAACACTAAGCACTTGCTATTCAGTTTTTACACTTAGGTGAAAAATTAAAAAATAGATGATTTTTCTTCAGTTATTTATGATGTAACTAAGGAAAAAGAAAAGTTAATATGTGTGATAAATATAATCTTGAAATTAAGTATATAGAAATACATTTTTCATAAGACATCTGAATGATGAAGGCTATGTTGGACTTATCTAATAGTTAACTGAAGAAGAACCATGATTCACAGAGGAAAGGAAGGAAGGGCCTTTTAAGTGCTTGTGGAGGATGCCAAATAAGTGTTTGCCTGGAGAAGAGAGAACAGATATCTTTTGTTAACACAGGTTAGGGGTAGTGTTGTCAGTCCTTAAAGCCAGGAAAATATCATTTGGATTTGACCACAGAAGGCAGTGTGTGTTTGGGCTCTAAAGAAGAGTATCTAGTCAATGTTTAAAGAAGATAGTCTTTTCATTGTATAAAACAGATTAAAATGAGAGGGGATGAAATATGGAAATGATTTTCTCTTTGCTTCTCTAATTTTAGGTCGTGGGAGTTTACTTATGTAGAAAGATCTGAGAAATATTAAGATAATAACTAGACAGTTTATAAGACAGAAATGTCAAAGATGACTATGATATAAGGTTTGAGGAAAAAATATATCAACGCATAGAATTTTGGAAAGTAGAAAGCATAGGATTTTTAGAATTTTGCTTTTTTTTGGCTTTTTTTTTTTTTTTGCTTTTCCATGATTCATAACCTCTTAGAGCTCTTTCTCAAAGGCAGTTCAGTGTTCTAATGAGACTAAAATATAGGTTTTGGTATCTGACAGACATATGGTTGACCACTCTGCTACTTAATAACTTGAACAAGTAATTTTACCTATCGGAGCTTTAAGTTTCCTCTTGTTATTTGGCATTAATAATAATAGCAAACTCATTAGAGCAACGTGAAAATTAAATGTGAAGTAACGAGCTCATAAATGATAGTCAAATACTAGTCTCCACACTCTGTACTTCCTTTTCCTTACTACCACAGAAGTCCTAGCAGTAACCTTATAGTGATCTGTAAATATTTGTGTGGCCATTACATTAAAGTAGAGCAGAACTTTCTTTGAATAGCCCGGTAAGTAGAATTAGGATCTAGAAATTAGATGGAAACAGATTTCAGGTCCATATGCAAAAGAATATTTCTAAGGGTCAGACATTTCTCTAAGTGGTAAGTGGTTGTCTTATCATTAGAGGTATTCAAAAGCATCAGATGATTGGTTGGAATAAATGACATTTTAAAAGTAAATTTCCAATCCTTATATTCTGCGATTTTATAAACTTAAGTGATAAGACAAATCCAAGTATATATAGACAACAAGTAATGTAAATTATTTAAATTACTGTGACATTCTTGGCAAAGTACACAGATATGTATGTGAACATCCTTTTCATCCGAAGTTTGAAAAGAGTAATGTTAGCGGATATAAATCTATGCCTTAAATAGTCTTCTTAATGATTTTGGTGGAATACTTCATATCTTATATGATTATAGGAATCAATTTGTCTAGTGTGGCTTGGAGTGTAGAGAGCAAAGGAGAGAATGTTAAAGATTAAGCCAAAGAAATAGAGACCAGATTATGAGAAAGTTACACAGGAAATATTACAGATTTTGACTTTCTTAGGGCCACAGAAAGCTACTAGATTGCCTCAAGCAGAGAGTAATAAGATTAGATTTTTTTTAATAAAGCCATTCTGTTGTGGTATAGATTGGTAGGCTCTAAGTTTGCATACTTGCATATGAAATCTTAAAAAAAAAATGGAGCATATCCTTTGATGCATTTGTGTGTGCATGTATACACACCAATATCTGTACTAATCTTTTCATAAATTAAAAATTTTAAGGTTGAAATAGAGATGTTATAAACAATTTTTAAATGTCTTGCTAATCATTACTTCACTGCCAGTATGTTATTACACAGTATAGACTTTGAGAGAATTTTATCAGTAATGATAGAAGATTTAAATCCATATTTCAGATGGGTTTCTTAAGAATTAAAATTTGGCGGGGGGGGGGGGGCC